>NW_024802939.1:2269196-2464564 GCF_019175285.1 Sceloporus undulatus | reverse complement strand
AAACCATGCCCTATGAGGAACGACTTAAGGAGCTGGGGATGTTTAGCTTGGAGAAAAGAAGATTAAGAGGTGATATGATAGCCCTGTTTAAATATTTGAAGGGATGTCATATTGAGGAGGGAGCAAACTTGTTTTCTGCTGCTCCAGAGAACAGAACCCGGAACAATGGATGCAAGCTCCAGGAAAAGAGATTCCACCTCAACATTAGGAGGAACTTCCTGACAGTAAGGGCTGTTCGACAGTGGAACACACTCCCTCGGAGTGTGGTGAAGTCTCCCTCCTTGGAGGTCTTTAAGCAGAGGCTGGATGGCCATCCATTGGGGATGCGTTGACTGAAATTTCCTGCATGGCAGGGGGTTGGACGGGATGGCCCCTGTGGTCTCTTCCAACTCTATGATTCTATGATTCTAAAGAGCCCTCCTGGTGAAGGGAGAGCTGGTACCAGACTACTCCTTCCTTCACCTTTTAGGCTTTGCTGTCCCAGCAAGCTGCTGTACAAGTGGTGCTTGCCCACATGAAATCAGAAGTCCATTGGCACTGTTTGCCTTTAAAAACAAACAAACAAACACTAAATTAAATGGATAGAGGGATGAGCAACAACAAAGTACAAAAAGCAAGAAGTGAATGAGTGTCTTCTTAAACTGGGGGCAGGAAAAGCACATTGACCTAGATATTGCTGGAGTGGAACTTCTATCAGCCCTGGCCAGCATAATGAAAATGAAGAGGTGCATTCCAAAAGCCTTTGGAGGACCACATTTTGCCCTCCTTTGCTCTATCTAAACAATGATTTACAATGTTACTTCTGCCCTCTACTAACGGGGAAACTCCTGTTTAATTGTAGTTACCCATGTGCTTTGTACTTACAATTCACATTTATTGAGTGCTTGTAAACTTTATGTAGAATGGTTTGTAAATCTGGTAAGAACTTTAAAATAGGTAAAAACAGGAGATCTTCATCTCCCTCTGCCTCTCCTATATTTATATTTATTGGTATATTTAAGAGGAAAGTCTTTAAATAGTTTTTAATTAATGCTCTTCAGACTTGCCTCTAAGGAATTGCTTTCTTGTAACTTCTTAAAAGGTCAGGCTGAACTTGTTTTGAACAGGGAAAACATGACCACTGGCACTAATGTTGAATATACCGGCATTTCTTGTTAAGCATGTTTTCTTATTTTGATGCCTCTGTAAAGAAGAAAGTGTCTTGCCCTATTTTTATACACGTATACCTCAGTTAATGAAGTAGATGTTAGTGAAGTAGTAGTTCTTGGACACATGGAATGACATGGAAAAAATAGGGTTAGGTTACCATACGACAAAAGAGTAGTAAACTTTTATTGAAAACTAATAATAAGCACATATGAAATGAAGCAACCAGATCAGGTAAGCCTGGCTTGGGCCCAGGATACCTTGAGGACCGCCTCTCCCCATACAATCTGCCCCGCACTCTCAGAACATCTGGGCAGCAACTATTGAGGATCCCAGGGGCCAGACTAGCCTCCACGTCTAGGAGGACTTTTACCATCTCGGCCCCGACCCTCTGGAATTCCCTGCCCATTGAGCTCCGCTCGGCCACCTCCCTGGCCCAGTTTAAGAAGGGGCTGAAGACCTTCTTGTTCAAGCTAGCATTCCCTGATACAGGCCCCAACTAGTCCCCCCCCCTCTATGTCAGCAGTGGTAAGCTGGCCAGAATGTTTTTAATTGTATTTGTTTTTATAGTGTTTGTAATTCTATGTATTTTATGATGCTGTACACCGCCCTGGTTATATAGAAGGGCAGTATATAAATAAAAAAATTATTTTATTATTTATTTATTATTGCAGAAGAAAACAGAAACATCATAACGTTCTACAGATCACCTGAAAGCTACTTCAAAAATGCATTCAGGGATTAGCCTTACCAGCCTTTGCTCCTGATTTCCATTTTGATGACCAGACTTCTAGATCAGTTTTTTAAATTGTGTTTGAAGATAGCTGGAGAACCAGACTTATCTACTCTTCTTTTTTCTGTTTAACTATTCACATGTGCTCAGTAAGGGATTCTGGAGGCAGCTGCTGTTTGTATTGCCTGTTGTAAGCAGGCACGCACTTCTGCTATAGGATTGGCTAAACTAGGATCCTTCTCTTTCTCGCCTCAGGCTTTGTTTATTGAACTGGATCCTTCTCTTTCTCACCTCAGGCTTTGTTTATAGAACTGTTTGCTTCATTCCTGATGCTGCAACACAACACAGTCAACCTTCACCATCCTTTGAATGCAAACACTGTTTAATAAACTTCCAGCTAGACACAATATGACAAGGGAAAAGGCTGGGGGTTGTAAAAAATCTTTGTAAAAAGGAGCTTCCCTGTCAAAGGCTTTGTTAACTGAGGTATGCTTTGTCTTTAAAACACCCCATTCATGTGGGGAATTGATTGCAAAGACCTGCTTTCTAGGACATTTTAAGTGTTTATATGTGTGTGCATGTTTGTTAATAATTTTGTATGGAAATGGAAAAAGGGCAGAATGTAAGTGGCAGAGCATGACATTTCTCTGCAGAAAATCCCTGGTTCGGTTCCAGCTATTGTCAGGCAAGGCTGGAAAAGGGTTATGCTGGAAACCCTGGAAAGCTTCTGCCAATCAGTGTAAACTCTACCAGTTATCTGACCTTGTTAGATATAAGGTAGCTTCCCATGCTCAAGAAACCATGGGGTTTATATGTAGCACCAGTGAGAAAACACATAATCTCAAACTCGTAAAAATACAGTAAAAGATTAACAACACAAACTGAGATTATTAGTGCTGTCCACGTGCTTTAAATCCATTAATACATTGAGTAAGTTACACTTGAGGATGAGAAGAATTTTAGCATCCGAACAGGCTAAAATTCTTGTCTCATCCTAGATGTGAACTTCATATTTTGGTATAAGTCTTCTACTTGTTTTGTGCAGTTTACTAATGAACATACCAGTGTGTTAATCTTTTATTTGGAAGACACTGGTGCTATTTTAATACAGGGACAGATTTGAGGTAGTTTGGAGATAGCTGAAATTTCCTGAGTTGTTCTAATGAGTAAAACTGGTTACCTAATTTCTGGTGGTCAGTGTTGTTTGGTTTACCTTAAATTCCTGAATTGTGGTAAGAACATTAAAATGAACGTATTTTTGCAAATGCAGATTTCTAAAGTGATCTTTTGTTTCTGCTTGCAGACTGTCCCAAGAGGGAAAACCTTACTGCTTCAGGCAAAGGTAAAATTCAAAATGGATGAAGCATTTTCCCCTTCTGTAAGAAGGAGCCTCCTTCCCTCTATAGGGAAGAGAGTTATTCTAGGCAGTCAGTGGAACGTGAATATAACTTATATCTTTTCCATCTTAGGAATCTTTGCAGGCTTTTAGTTGTCTTTAACTTCCACTATTCTAAAAGTAATGTCTTGTACTGTCATTCATAAATTAATCTCTTTTTTGGTAAGCATGAGCAGGTTAATAAAGGTTAATCAACATGTTGCCTTTCATTGCAGGAGGAATTCACAGGGTATGATTTTGAGAACAGGTTGCATGTCCGCATACATGCTGCTTTGGCATCTCTGAAAGAAGTGGTCCCCCAGTGAAGAACCGGAAGCCTCACTTCTTCTATTCTTATGGTTTCTATACTCTCAGAACAAAGCTATTATGGAGGCCAACTTCTCACCTGAAAAACCACCTGTGCCAGAGAAGATTTCCACAACATGTAGAACTGGTGGCAGAAGAACATTCCAGTCTCAACAATTAAGGACAAAATTAGCCCAAAAGATTAAGTGACATTGGGCTCAATCCAATAGCTGCTTCTCCTGTACAAGCCCTGTTTAAATAAGTGAGAGCTAGAAGATATGCTGATGTTTAGCCCCCACTAGTCAGTGGGGTTTGTGCTGGAGAACTGACTTGATAGCTGAAATCTTTGTATTCCAATACTGGGGAATTGAAAGGGGGGTGTTAAATTTTGGTTTGGTTTTTAAGCCAAGCTGAACATATTAGCCTGTGATTGTACAAATGAGCCTATAATAAGCACACTTTGATTTCCTACAAAAATATTGTGTCAGTTTCTGCAAACAGGTTTTTTTTCTGTTTCTGAATAGGTTTTTTTTCTTTTTGTAGTAAAGAGGAACCACTATTCTCATTGAACATTACTATAAATTGTTTCAAATTGTACATAGGCAGAAATGATAATTTTTGCTCAGAAGCCAGCAAAAATTCAGCTGGAGAAAAGGATGCCCAGCACATTCACAGCACAACAGAGCTATTTATTTACGTTTCTGTAATCATTCAGGTATGTGCGAATAACAAAATTTGCCTCCATATTCATGTTAAATCTAGAAATGCTCTTCTATTTTTCAGCCAAATGTTTATTTTTTAAAGTCGTTATTTACTGTGTTAGGCACCTTTATATCAGTTCTAAATGGTACTGTGGCTTACTAGCCTTGTTTTTACGAGGTGTTTACAAATTATCATTGATATTGCTAAAATTTATGTTAAATATAAGATTTGCCATGTAGTATTCTAAACTTCTGGTGTTGCTATATTTTTCTTCCAACGTGGAACGTTTCCAAGTATCATAACAATGTAGAATTAGTTTTGACACATCACTTTAGTGAGTCATTTTTTAAAAGCACATGTGGGTTTGGGGTTTGTCTTTGGAATAGCTGTCTTTCCTAAATGCTTCACAGAGATATAATTTGGTGAAGCAGGAGTAGTGCACTTTTTCCTTCGTAAAGCCTTATCCATCTATTTAAATTTTGATTCCGGTGCGCTCTGCAAATTTTGTTTGCCCTTCATCTTCAGTATGCTAATGGTACATAGAGAGTGGAAATCCATTTTTATTATTATAATTATTATTCAGAGCTCTGGTAATTTCTGGTGATCATGTGGAACACTGTGGAAGCAAGAGCTTTCTTATTCACTTCCACCACTGGGTGATAGGTTATATGGTGCATCATATACAGATCATATCCCAGTGTGCGTAGGTCCATTTCTTGGACTGCCAATTATACATTGGATTTGCTGGATTAGATTGCCTGTCTGTGTATCTTCACTGATCATTAAAAATCACTTTACTTTGGCCATTAAATCTGCTACTTTCTGGAAAAAAACATAAACAAAGATATTAGGTGGTATGTAGCTTCTTTAATTTTATAGTAACACTGAATGTTGTGGATACATTTCTTCAATCCCAATTTTCTTCCTTTGGGTAATGTCCCACTTTTAAGCTGACAGTTTCTTTTTGTTATGATTAAGTGTGTATGACTTAATTTTTGCGGTATTTGCAGTTTTACTTGTGGACTTAGAATTCAACATTCTGTTGAGAAACTTGCAATAGATTTTCATACTGTTCAAACTAGGAGCTGTAAAAGGGGAACAGGACAGGAAACCAACAACAGCAGCTTGCTAGAGTCTGCATTTGCAATTACAACACAATTGTTTCCACCCTAGTTTTGACATAGAAAGCAAAACAGGAGTGGAAAATAGCAGCAGGAGCACTGTCTTTGCATAGCTACTCCTGAGTGCAGAAAGCATGACCAACCATCTTGTCTCTGAAAAAGTAGCAAAACCTGATGGAGAAATGCTCCTTGGAGAAAGTATAAGAGGGAAACAAATGCAGTGTACCTATGTGAAAGTAATGTTGATCACTGTGATCTGTAAATAGACATAATGTATTTATTTAATTTTTCTGTCACAGTCCTTCATTGGTATGAGCAGTTTTACCCTACCTGCATTTTTATTCTTCAGACACAATCTACAAAAGTTAAACCAGGTCAGCCTCATAAACTGCTTTTGAATGAAGCTTTGTTAATAAGTGTTTGCACCAGCTGCAATGATTTGTAGATTACTCACAAGTAAAAAGGTGGGCACAGTTATTCAGAGTTACAACACTCGTGTACTATGGTCTTGTACCTTCTCAAAAGTAATAAGATGAGAGGTTAACCTGTAATAGTATGATCATGAGCCTGTTCCTATCACCAGATCTTACCAGAGGTGCACATCCTGTGAGCAAAACACTTTTACCTTACATGTTGACACTGGCTTAGTGCCACCACCCAGTGCCACATCCATTTGTGTATTTTGCTCCTTCCCCATTTCGATCATCTCATGCACACCTCAGAGAATAAACCTCTAGCTTGTAAAAGTCAAAGGTATTTTTATATTAGATTATGCCAGTGATGAGAACTGTATTTTATGTAATTGAAATATGTTTTTTATACTTTATAACTCGGAGGCATGGTCTAATAGCAATAATAAAGTAAACATTTTCTTTTGTTAATATATATTAGATATAAAAAATTACCAGGTCAAGGTATATTTTTTGTTGTAGTTGATACCTTTTTATTGCATTATGACTTCAGGTGAATAATTTGAATTTTTACATGTCACTTTAAATGGTTTACTGTGATGTGCTGTACATGTCCATTAATTTACAGAAGTTGTACCTTTAAAAATATTTCTGCTCAGTAAAAATTAAGAACAGGATTTGAGCTTTTTCCCTCTTTGTAATTATTCTTTAGCTAAGTAGCTTCATGTCCGTCAAAGTTTTAAGTTTGGTCAGAGTAGGGGAATGGGGGTCCTGAGCCTTCTCTGGATCAATCTTTCCAGTCATGGTGCTTTTCTTCTCACAAGATGCAAATGCCGGGCTGATCTCTCTCCATCACCTTTGCCATGAATGGGTGAGGTGTTTTCATCTGGTGAAGGCACTTCATCTCTTCTTACAAAATCAGTAGCACCAACCCACAACTGCATTAATTTTTTTTTTAAAACCCACAAAACTGTAGGGAGAGTCCCCTTGTGAAATATCTAGATCAGACTAGTATTACTGTGTATGCCTTTAGCACTTTAGTCTGCAGGTGTTGGGTTTGCATTATTGGATGCTCTTCCATATTAAATAGACACTAGTTAGTCTAGTTTTCAGCCTAGTTTTCATTGTTGTTGATGCTCAGATTTCTGTGTACAGCCCAGACACTGGATAATCACTTCAACTGAAAATATAGCTAGAGTCCTTTGCACTTACAGCTACCTGAGCTAACACAATTCTTCCATTGTGTTACGGTTTGTCCAGGTTTACTGATTCACACTTGACAACATATATCTCAGATTATCTGTGGTGGGGTCAATTGAGAATGATGCCAGTGCATTTAATGATGCATGTGCATTGCTTGTTCTGCCCCCAGTTTAATATCCACCCACCCCCAGTTTAGAAAGGACAGTGAGAAATTATTCTTTCCTTGTAGAGTCTCCCATTTAAACGTAAGTAAATCCTGCTATTTAATGGTACATGTGCTCTTTAGAATGAATGCACTACCATGTATTTTCTTCATTTGGGTACTGATTGTCAGTTCAATGTATGAATTGTTTTTCACTTACGAGTTGCACAAGAGTATTTATACATATGCCAAAGCTCTGTTTCAATTGTTCTGTTTCTTTCCCATGAAAAAAAATCTATATTGTTTCGTTTTTAAAATGTTTTCCTTAAAAGATGTGTTCTCTTTTCTGCCTTTAAACTTTCAGTGCTTTGTTTCTTATTCTCTCCACAGTTTTTCTTAAATAAAAATCTGTAGTACTGTTCTTACTTGGTTTCTCCATTTAAGAATACTTTCTATTGCAGTGATAATATATGCCAGGGGTAGGCAACCTGCGGCCTGTGGGCCGGATGCGGCCCGGCGAGGCCTTGGGACCGGCCCCAGCCCGGTCCTGCCGCCGATTGCCGCCGGGGCCTTTGGCCTCTCGCATGCAGGGTGAAGGGGGGCAATTGTCTATAGACGCCTCAGAAACATGCATTTATATTAACATTTTTTTAAAAATCAGCAATTTTTTTGCGTGTCCTCCACTTTTTTAAAAAAAGTGTCCACCATTTGAAAATGTTGTCCTACATTTGTCCTGGTTTATTTATTTATTTAATTTTTTAAAAAAATTATTTAATTATTTATTTTTTGGCTTCGGCCCCCCAGTTGTCTGAGGGACAGCAACTCGGCCCCCGGCTCAAAAAGGTTGCCTACCCCTGATATATGCCATCCTTGTGCCTCTGTTAATATGTTCTCATCAGTATATTAGCAAGAGGGTCAACGTGACCACACAAGTTGAAACTATGTACAGTGGTGCCCCGGGATACGAATTGATCGCGTTACGAAATTTCCGGGATACGAAAAAGTTAGATTGGAAAAAACTGTTCCGGGTTACGATATTTTTTTCGGGTTACGAAATTTATTTCGGCGCGAAATTCAAACGCAAAGCGCGGCTAGCGGCTTTCCAGCGCTAACGGAAAGCCTTTTCGGGTTGCGAAATTACTCGGGTTACGAACGGAACGGCGGAACGAATTAATTTCGTAACCCGAGGTAGCACTGTATCTTTGCACTCTACAAATGTGTTGATGGGATGCATCAGTAGTACAGTAGAGAAATATGAATAATGTTTTTAAAGTATGAATATTGGATGCTAACAAAATTGAAGGGCAAGATCAAAAGGGTAAGCTGTTTTCATGACAGAAGTGGATATTGTTCATGCATAAAGCCTTGTAATTTCTGATCAGGAAAGGTCCCTCTTGGTGGACACATTTTAGAGATGTCTGTTGGATATGCTTGACATTAGGGGGGGAAATTGTCTGCAATGATTTGCTGGAGGCCTTGCAGCTTCTTTCCATCCTGCCTGCTTGCGATGGACAATGTTATGTGCCATTGGTTGTGTCATGTGTAGAGCCAATAGGTGGATAGTCCTGCCTTTGCCTGCTGGGTTATTAGATTACAGCCCTCTTCACAGAGAACAGTTGAATAGGGCTGTAGGGCTGCACATGCAAATATTGTATCCTGGGGGCGGGGGGGGGGGACTCATACATTGAGCATATAGGTCTGAAGCAGAACTTGAAGCATATGGGGGGCGTTTTGAAATCTGGCATGATGAGGAACCTATGACGCATGGTCATCCAAACATGCGTAAACTCCTTCGGACCTTTGTGCTCAACATGGTCTCTATCTGGAGAGGGTACTTGCGCATGTGGCCCTGCAGCTCTATTACCATGTCCTCTGGGAATGCCTAACCTCACATCCCTTCCCAGTAGTGCATAGACTTCTACAATCTGGTGCCTCCACATATTTTGGACTACAGTTTGTGTAAGCCCCATCTAATGTGATTAATGTTCACTGACGGTGGAAGTTACAGTCTAAAACATCTGAAAAACACATCCATCACAGGTAGATTCATCAGAGAAGTTTGTGTGTATACAACCTTCTGAGTTATATGTAGCAACAAGTTTTTATAATTATCTGTATAAAGGTCTTTCAAGACCCTCTCTATGTTGGACTAAAAGTGCAAGCAGCCCTTGGCAGCATAGCCGGTGATGAGGAATGCTGGATGCTGTAGATCTGGAGGACTACATTATCCCTACCTCTTCTTAGATAAAACTATGATACAGAAATTTATAGACTTAAAGTTGCTGTGACTACTTGTTATGATGCAAGTAGTCTTATAACAACATGTATCTTTTAAATAAGTTGTTCATTGCAAGTGAAGATGAACAGGTACAAGTCTATACAGAGATGATTATCAGATACACAGATATGTATATATATGTGTGTGTGTCCTCTATAAATCTGGAGAGAGCCAGCATAGTGTAGTGATTTGAGTGTTGAATTAGGACTTTGGGAAAACAGGATTTGAACCCCCCTCAGCAATGGAAACCTCCTGGGTGACCTTGGATAGGTCACACTTTCTCAGCTTGAGAGGAAAGCAAAGGCAAACCCCCTCTGAACAAATCGTGCCAAAAAAAACTCCTATGATAAGTTCGTCTTAAAGCCACCTTAAGTCAGAAGTGACTTGAAGGCACACAACAAGAATATCCATCCGCTTTTATGTATTTTCCATTCATCTTTATGCAATGTCTACAGTGTTACTAGTTTTTATTTCTGTTAATATCTGCTATGGAAAAATTGATTAGTTGGAGACCCATCCTCAGCATTCAGTTCTTCAAAATACTGTACATTAAAGTGGGCACCAGGTTGATGCAATATTGTCCTCCTTTATTTCTCCTGTCGTCATACAAAAATGACTATTTCAATTTTTCTGCAAATGTAACTGGCCACATTATACTTTACTATATGACCACATTCTATATATTTGTAAAATTAGAAACTCTGGGCATTTTTCCAGTTTCTGACAATCTCAGCTCTTGCGGATCTTACAAAGTCTGCTGACGGTCCTTTCTAACACCCCCCCTCATTTTCCTCAGTAAACAATAAAACAAGTAATAAATTTACTTTTGTCATGTAACAGAGCTACAGTTTGTCCTGTTATTTTACTTAAGTTACTGTTTGTCCTGTTGTTTTACTTAGCCCTTCAATTGCTTCATACCAAAATACTTTTTTAAAGGGGGGAGGGGGAGAGAAAACAGCACATGTATTCAAGAGTTCAGTAGGTCATACTTTCTCCAACACAATTTTAAGTAATTTTGGTGTCTTCCCAGAACAAGTAAAAGAGCTTGTTTTGTTGCTGTTTTTGTAATTTTTTTAATTAAAGATTTTCAAAAGTATTTTTTTTTTAACTTATAAAAACACTGATAGCAGGAATGTAAGGACCTCGCCTTAAGGCATTTCCCAGTTAAAATTTGGTCACTGGATGAAGAGGGATGGGAGTGGAGAAAAGCATGTTACAGAAGTTGATAATAAAACATTTCACACGAAGAAGAGCAGGAGTTTATCCCATGAATATCCTGGGGAAATTGCATAGTTACATGAAACGATTTCACACAATGTCACACAAAACCTGCCATTAAAGTGGTAACAAAAAAAAGCATTAATGTGCATCTTTTTACTTTCAGGGTTTAAGTGACAATGCATTTTCAATATCACTTTATTTGCGCAATTGCGTGTGATAATCATTTGCACAATTACTTGCCATTTTTGCTTTATGTGCAGGATGCTTTCAGTGAGCTTTAATCTCTCTTTAATGCTGAAATTAGCCCCAGTGTGATAAACTCCACTGACATGTTTGTGTGATGTGCAGTAATAATGTGTGCAGCATTGTATGCTGAACACAACTCCTCTTGTATTCTAGTTTCACGTGAATACAGTGGGCTCTCCACATTTGCTGGGGTTGGGGCACAAGAGCCCAGTGGAAGTGGAAAAAACCCCCACAAATACAGTGGGTCGTTGTTATCAGCTGGAGTTTGGTCCCAGGATACCCCATGGATACCAAAATCTGTGGATGGCCAAGTCCCATTAAATACAATGGCAGAATAAAGTGGTGTCCCTTCTATAAAATGGCAAAATCAAGGTTTGCTCTTGGAATGTATATACTCTTGAATATATAGGGCATAATGGTGCATACTGGGAGAGATGCAGTCCATCATCCGAAGGGCTTGCACTTGGCCTATCTGGCCCCAGAAGTGCAGGGGGAACCACACTTGGTCCTCCTTTTCCAGGACATGTCCTCCATTTTGACCTCCTGTCCAGAAGGAATTCCAAAATGTGCCTCCATTTTGAGCATGAAGCCATGGATTCCCATTTCTGTGAGTGTTTTTGAGCTTTTTGTATGTGGTAAAAGGCCTACATTCCCCCCCCCCCTCCAATGTCCTCCATTTTGTGGTGCCTTGTCCTCCTTTGCTGTGAGGACCTCCAGGTACCCTTGCCATCATGCCACAGGTGGCGACCCTCGCCATTATCTATGGCTTCTCTTTAGAAAATAAAATGCTCTTTTATAAAAATAAAAATTCTGGTTTTAAATTAATCTGCATCACTAAAAAGACTGATGGGATTTGTCACTGAGAGGAAAAAAACCCTGACATGCTGCATCTACACTGCAGAATTAACCCAGTTCGACACCGCTTTAATTAAGGCGTGAAAGAAAGAGGAGAAAAGAAAAAAGGCTGCTCTCAGAAGGACAAAGCGACTGGTCCAACACCAGGCCATTGTGACGTCACAGAGGCGTGCGCTCTGGCCCCGCCCACCGAGGCGCGGCGGCTATAAAAGGCCGGCCGGGTTCCTTAGCGACTCCAGAGGAGGCTCCGGCAAGGGGCGGAGAGGAAGCGTTAGCGCTGCCGCCGAGAGAGGAATTGTCAAAACCATAGTTTAAAAAAACGGAACAAAAGGTTGGCGCGAGGCCACAGAGGCGAGGCGGGAGCGCCCCCTGGTGGCCCCAGGGAGAAAGAGCAGGCGGGGAAGAGGGAAGACTGACTTTTAATGAGAGGGGTTTTTTTTGGACTCCATTTCCCAGAATCCTTAGCCATGTTGGTCAATAGCATGGGGTGCTGGGAGTTGAAGTCCAAAAGTAAAAGAGCACAGTTTGGGGGAGAAACCACTGTTTTAGAGCAAAGAGTGCTGTTTGTTTCTATCTGGAGGCCAGGGTTCAAATCCTGGCTGGACTCAGTGGAACCCTGTTGGTGACCTTGGTTCAAGTCACACTCTCTCAGCCTCCTCAGGGGAAGGCAAAGGCAAAAACCTTTCCTGAACCAAGGAAAACCCAATTTTTGGGACTTTATGGTGACCCTGTCGTGGGGTTTTCTTGGTGGCAAGTTTCTTTAAAAGGTGTTTGCTGTGGCCTTCCCCTGAGGAGGCTGAGAGAGTGTGACTTGACCAAGGTCACCAAGTGGGGGTCTTCATAAGTCAAAAACAGCTCCAAGGCACAACAACAACAACAATATGGGAGTTGCCACAGGAATTTGAGACTAATTAATAATAATAATAACAATTGTAAGCCTCTCTGAGAGCCTTAATATGGTAAATAATAAACTCTTAATTTCCTGGACCACTGAGAGGATTTTCTTATAGCCATCTGTGACTCAGTGGTCCTCTAAAGAGATGTTGCCCATTAAAAAATGATTGGTGTTGTTGTGTGCCTTCAGGCCCTTCTTTTGGACTTAAGGTCATGGGGTTTTCTTGGCATGTTTCTTCAAAAGTTGTTTGCTGTGGCCTTCCTCTGAGGCTGAAAGAGTGTGAGTTCTGTGGCTGAGGTGGGATTTGAACCCTGGTCTCCAGAGTCCAGCACTCAAACCACCAAACAAATACGTTCACATATAAAACCTGGAGAGTATGCACTGGGCAAGAGTAACAGTGGTCTCAGTTTAGATCTTCTCTTTCGGGGTCCTTCAAGATTGCCTCATTTGCAGAGGAGAATTGTAGTTTATCGTGGCACCAGATCTCTCTCTGACAGAAAAGGCTAAGTGTCTCGCAAAACTACAGTTCCCAGAATTCCCTAGCATCGAGCCGTCGCAGTTCAAGTCTTTTGAAACCTCCTTTGGGGGAATTATATGGATATTCCCTGCAGTGTGTTTCGGAGACCTAAATCTCAAGTGGTTTCCATATTGACCTGCAAGAATGGTCTTAATGTGTTTAGCAGAATATACTCCTTTGAAAGGAGTGAGTAATGGTGGCATCACAAATGTTGTTGGACTACACATCACAGCTGCTGTCCCAAAACATCTGGAGTACCATCATTGCCAGTTCCTATTGTTAAATAAAAGGTCCATTATAAGATTGTAGCCCAAGTATGGCAAGCAAGAATAGCTTTGAGGTCATGAACAGAAAACTAGACCGGGCATTTATGGGTACCAAATGTTTGACAGCTGACTTTTACTATAGCTGCACCTTCACCAAATTTAGTGCCTGCAAGATGGCCTATGGTCAGACACGACTTGATAACCTTCTCAACGGTTATCAACAAACAATGACTCCAGCCCAATGTAGCTTTACAGTCTGCTTTTTGTTATGAACTTATGTGTTCAGTGGGGAGTTGTCAGAGGCAGCAGATCTAGGAGCCATGAAGATTGGAAGCAAGTTTAGGAGACTGTGCTCTTGAAAGGCAGCCAATTAATGAGTGAAGTAAACTACTGCATGCAAATCCATTCTGAGCGGACGAGCAAAGCTTAGAAAAGTTACATTTTGGATTTCAACTTTCTCCAGCGAGGATTCCCTTTCTGGTTGAGACAATCTCAGAACTGTAGTCCAAAAAATAACTTTTCTAACTTCTAGGCCTGACTTCAGTGATAGTAGTCCTTATCCTTCACCCAGTTTCTTTTCTTTCCAGTTGTGAAATTGCAGCTTTGTCTGCAGCTGCCAACAATGCACACCGCAAAGCCTAGGATGGTGGTTCCTTATGGCCTCAAGACTCTGCTTGAGGGAGTGAGCAGAGCAGTTCTGAAGGCCAGCCCATCCAACATCACTGAGTTTGCTGCTGTCTATTTCAGAGAGCTGATAATTTTTCGAGAAGGTTTGCTTTTGCTTTCTCTTTCTTTTTACTTTTTAAATAAAGTTAGTCATTAGTTCATAGAGCAATTCTGATCATTATTGTGGTAGTATCACTGTGTTGGCTTCATTATGTAAATTGTTAACAACAACCTCTCTTAAGTTTTTCTAAAGCCAAATCCTTTGAAATTATACATGATTTTTTTTTCTTTTTCTTCCCCCAGAACACCCTAATTTGGATATTAAAGACCTCGTGAGAGAATTTCATGCCACTAGAGGTAGGAAATTAGCAGAATAGAAATAGTTCCTTGATAAGATTAAATTATGTAGAATAATAACCATTGTTATGTTATATTAGAGAGAGAGAATACTTAAAATACCATTCTAATGGCTGTGACTGTGATTTGTAGCAGAAATCTGACATGAGGTTCAGAGGTGGTTTTTCATGCCATTTCCCCCCCAACTTCCCCCCAAATCCTTTTCCTGGAAAGAATAAAAGGAGCTGGGAAATCAGGATAAACTTTCAGAAAAACAGTATTAGGGCAAGGAGGTTATGAGTCCTTTTTCCATTGTACCAGTCTCCCATTTAGAGAGTAGTCATAGTGGTGTATATATTTTAGACAGCTCTAAGAATAATCACGTCACAAGTGATAATCAGGAATCCTGTTGGGCAGTGCACTGACATAAAAATAGTAGTGCAAGCAACTGTGCTTTTTCAGAGGGTGTGTAAGTGTGGTCCCTAAGGCAATTGGTCCACAGACCTCCCTCTCATTTTTGACTTGGGGATCTAAGCTGATATTGTGCAAGAAATGAACACAGGGTTTTTGCACCTGTTGCATAAATCGGGAATCATAGAGTTGGAAAAGACCACACAGACCATCCAGTCCAAGCCCCTGCCATGCAGAAGTACACCAAGCACTCCTGACAGATGGCCTTCCAGTCTCTGTTTAAAAACTTCCAAAGAGTGAGACTTCACTACTCTCTAAAGCTGCATATTACACTGGTGAACAGCTCTTACACTCAGGAAGTTCTTCCTAATGTTTAGATGGAATCTCTTTTGGTTCTCAAATGGTTGCATAACTTTAAAAAACTGTTTTAATCTTTAACTTGTTCTAACTTATTGATGGGTTTAATACAGTATATTTTTGTCTATTAACATTACTTTTATTGTTTAAATTTTTTTTAACCTGATAGTATTGATTTTACTTGTATGCTATCCTAATTTGATAAAGAGTGGGATAGAGCTATTCTAATTAATACTTTTAGATACATCATAACTGTGCTGGTGTGTATGTACACTATGCTAAAAGTGAATGGCAGTGTGGAGACCAATCTTCATCATCCATGCACTCCCAGCAGGCTTCACTGTCATGCCAAAAAATTACTTCCACTTTAATTTTCATCTGGGGAACGGAGCAAAAAAGTTGCATTTTGCAGTGTTTGTGACTCTTTTTTCTGATTTTGAGCCCAAACCCCACTACTACCCTCTCAACTGGCATATGGTCACTGAGCTGTATTTTCCCTACATCTAGTATATAAGAACATGGCCTTCAAATTGGTTGTTGTCTAAAGTAACGGATCATAATGGGATTCTTAAGGTGGAGTGTAATTGAGTCCACTGATCTGGGGAAGCATGTTGAACTGTGTGTTCATTTCTTGGTTTGGGGCTAGTATAGTAATTAATATCCTGCCTTTCTCCAAATGCGACCCTAGGCATCTCAGAACATGAATTAAGACAAGCTACATGCTTATGTACCCTGAAGGTACCAGATTCCAAATGAACTCAGAAACTAAACTTGTTCAGGCCTGGTTGGAACTTGAATGAAGGCCCACCAAGGAGTATCAGGTTCTGAAGGCTGTATTCAGAAAAAGGCAGTGGCAAACCACCTCTGATCATTCCTTGCCTAATAAATCCCTATGAAATTAATGAGCTGATAAGCAGCTCAAAGATGTGTGTATATACATATACTACAAATTAAACATAATATGTTTTTTAAAAAAATCAAATAAACTACCATATTAAAACATCAGTCCCTTAAAACAATATAAAATAATTTTAAAATGTTTTGTATAGATGGGCAGACTCCATCTATACAATACCTGGATTGTAATCACCACATGTGCTATAGCTGAAGCTCCTGGTATACTGGAATATGTACATCTGCAGAGTTGCAGCATAGCTCTAGTTTAGGCCAAAGCGCTATTCTCCCCACCACATATATTTCTGCACAGAGAGAGAGTTGAGAGTCAGATTGAGGAAGCAACTTGGAAAAGTGACTGTATGGTATGTGCTAGCTTTGAGGTGGGAAGCAAGGAACAGGGCAGTGCTATTACTTTAACAGTATTGCTAGAACTTCCCTGACTCCAGTGTGTTAGGAGCATTTTGTTGTGTTGGAAGAGAAGATGGATGAGACCCCTCCAAGGAGAAAGACAAGATATAAAATAAACAAACACATTAAAAAAGAAAAGAAAAGTGTTTTGGATGTCTTCATGGGCAGAAATTGTAATGGAGTACAACAAAAACATATCTATATGAACAAGACCACTTAGTGTACTATAAACTAATGGCATTTATTGGGTTCCAAAAAGCTTCTTGTCTGAATTTTCCCTTTGACTGGCATCCCTTCACACTGCTTCATAGGTTGTTTTGCAGGTCATTCAACTTTATGGAGTGATTCAGTGTGGTGGGAGTCTCAAAGGGGCTGAGCATTAGAATGCTTCAGAAGATCCACTAAAGGCGTGGGTACTTTGCCCATAGATCTTTGAATGACTTCCATTCCTGACAAGCCAGGAATTGCCTTCTTCTGCATAACTCCCATCCAGGTGTGCAGCAACAGCTGGGGAGATGTTCTTTCCTTGCTTACTGATTGTCCTTGTGCATAAGCTAATCTTTCTTTGGTGCTCTGGAGCAAAATGAACCCAGGCAAGTCAGTGCAACCAGTCAGTAGCCAGGGAGACACAGCCCCTGGCTGTTGCATACCAGGGAAAGCAGCTGGGCAGAGGGAGCAGTCTCTGCTACCTACTATAAGGATATGGGCAAAGAAATGCTGTATGGTCTTAGCTCATATGAAACAGCAAAAAGTCAAAATATGAGTCGTGTCTGTTTAGAATAGTGTTTCTAAAATGATTAACTATTAATCAGTTGGCTCCTTAAAAACTAACAGGTTTATTATAGCATTGGCTTTTGTGGACCAGAGTTCAGAATGCTTTGTGCTATAATAAAGCCATTTGTTTTTTAAGCTGGGCAGAGAATGTTGATTCTTTGCTATAAAAAACTCCAGTGAACATTAAAGTTAAGAGAGCTCTAAAACAATTTTTGGACTACATTTTCAAGAAACAAACCCTCCCCCAGCCTACAACTGAAATACATTTTTAAAACATAAAAATATATTTCCAAGCTCTGCATTTTCATAAAATATGTTGCAGTCTGTTCTTCACCTTTCTTAGCCCTATTATGTTTCTTCTCTAGAAAGAGGATGCATGTTTATTTCTTACTGATTTTCCACATATATTTCCTTATCTTCCTCTAAGGAAAAGTAAATTGGCCCTTGGTAGCAATAGTCATGAGGAAATGTTCTAGGAAAGCAGATAAATTGTGGCAATACACTACCTATTTTCACACCCTTATCTATGATGGTCTTTAAAGTCCGACTTCATTGTACCTGATTCAGTCATCTCCCCTGTCTGTCTCAGTCAAGCAAGGAGTGACTTAATAGAGAGCTAGATGTGTCAAAGAGTTATACTTCACATAACCTCAGTTGGAGGTGAGGAACTGTTCTTGCCCTGAGTCCTGATATTAATATTGAGATGTAGGAGAACTCTAGTTAGTGCATCCAAATGTGTTGCCCTAACCAAGATGTGGGGAAGGAAGGGTTATAGGCTAGCACTCCAAGAGGGTATCAGATTGGCGAAGGCTTCATGGGATCTTCTTGAACTCCCCTTTCAATACCGTTTAAGTCTGTTGCAAAACAAAAGGGACTTCCACTGTAATCATCATAACTGTATCTTTCTGGCTTCTGGCTGCGACGTGGAATCAAATGATTATTTTATTACTGTATGCAAAATTATATTGACTCTTGATGAATATCTCCTGTTTTGGTAAAGTAACACCAGGGGCGGGGAGGGCTAATGTAATAAGTTTGAAAAACTTGTATGTCAAGTTAGCTTAGTAAAAAAAAAAAGTGGGGGACATATCCCTGATTTTAAAAGCATGCACTCAGCATTTTACCATTCAGCAGTTTTTCAGAGACTCTTAATGAAAGCCACAGCATCTGCTATTTTGCACCTTAACATTACACTGCTACAGCCTGTCATAAATTGATTGAAAGATTCAATACTGGTCAAGGTCAAGTGCCTGGGTGACTGAAATCATGTATTGCAGTTTGTAAAAACTTATTTGTTCCTTTTAACACAGTGCTGGGGTAGACATAACTGCCTGAACCCTATTAGTCAATTCCAGGTAGAGCAGACTCATCGAATCTATTTCTGGATGGTGAATCAATGCATAGGAAATAGTTGTTGATTGTCTGCATCTTACCATGAATTACCAGTGGTTAAAATTAATCATCTCCCAGTTAATCTAACTAGAATCACACCTTGGTTAAGAGTAATGAGTAAGTGTAATGTTGCCCTTTGTGCTATGCTTGGTCAACAAAATGACAAGTGATTGAGGGTTTTATATCAGATGGGACAAAGAAGAATACAATCCTGTTTTGGTATACCAATCCTGCAAACCCTATCGTGGGGTTTTCTTGACAAGTTTCTGCAGAGGGGATTTCCCATTGCCATCCTCTGAGTCAGAGAATGTGACTTGCCCAAGGCCACCCAGCTGGTTTTTCCATGGATGAGCCAGGATTTGAACCCTGTTATCCAGAGTCATAGTCCAGTGCTCAAACCACTTTGCCACATAAAAATTTACAGTGACTTAAATTGTATTCATAACAGTTTTTTCATCACATAGACTAGTCTTCTCCAGTCTGGTATCTTCCAGATGTTTTGGATGGCAACTTTGAGATCCAACTAATGTATTCAAGGCATCTGATCTTATAAAAGCATCTGCTAGAAATTTATTCTTCCCAATTAGTCTCAAAGAGACTTCTGGACTCCTTTATTCCTTTTTATAGCCAATGATGAGGGATTGTGGGAGCTGAAGTCCCAAATATCGGGATAGTAACAGGTTGAGGAAAGTTCACATAAACCCTTCCTTCTCTCCACAACCCATTTTTGCTTAGTCCCTCCTGCCTGTATATTACCCTCAGTGCTTTTGAGTCTGTTATCTAGCCCCCTGTGTTGTGTTGCTAGCTTCCTTCCACCACAAGAGGTCCTTGGGATGCCTTTTGTTCAAGGCTGCTTTGTTTTAGAATTGCCTTCCCCTTTTTTATTATAAGTTCACAATGCTTTGCAATGTCATAGTTAGTATAAAATCACAATACTGAGAAATGGCTTTCTTTTTAGGGGTGGTTTTCTGTCCAAAATATATAGGGTTAGATGCAGACTTACTCATATTTAGAGTAAACCCATTGCAGTCATAATGACTTTTTGAAATTCCCACTCCTGGTTTTTTTTTTTAATTATTCTTTAAAAAAAAAAAAAGTCTGGCTATTATTACTATTTTCCAACCCTATTACTGTAGCAACAACTACTCTTTGAATTTAAACATTTTAACTTTAACATTTGCAGTTGTTCATTGTTAGACCAGTATCCAGTGTCAATTGCTTCTTTTTAATCACTTTATTTTATAGTGCAAGATACGCCATTCAGAAACAAATCCTTCAATTAAAATAAGTTCAATCAAAACAATTTGCTTCAAAAGAGCACATTTAAAACAAGAATTATTACATAAGCTAGTGGACATAATAGCTGAATTGCATTTTGCTACTGAATTTTCTGAGGACTTTATCACACGTGAGGAATTTCTCTTAATTTCGAATGAAAAGAAAGTGAGGCCAGAACGCATTCACGTGAATTCGCTAATTCAGCAAATTTACATGAACATGAATTGCGTTCGAACTGGATTCCCATTGCCCGAAAATAGCATGCCATTGCCCGAATTTGCGTGTGGTAGTCTATCACACAATAACGTGAAACCCCATGATTGTGCTCGGACTGACTTCCCATTGCCCGAATTTGTGTGTAGTGGGTTATCACACAATAGCATTAAACCCCATGATTGCATTCAGATTGCCATTGGATTATACTTCCAATTTCCCTTGTCTGATAAACTCCTGAGTTAGTCTTATATTGGTGTAGTCCTATGCTCCTTTATACAAGGCTGCCAACTTGTCAATATCATTCCCAAAATTTTATTAAAAGATTAAATCATATCAAAAACTCATAATTTTGGATTATTAATATTAGAATGTATTAAAACATGTTGGCTTAAGCTTTCTAATGCATAAAGTAATGTTTCACAGTATCAATATAATAAGCAGGATTCCAGTTTTTTTAAATAAAGCATTAATGCAACAAACAAACTGGTTTTAACAGCCCCCCAAACAGTTTAAACAAAAACAAAACAAAACAACAGGTTTTAAAATATTTTTTAAAAAACTTTTTTCTCCCAGCCTTGCCTCAAAATGACCCAGTATGCCTCTAGGGTCCAGGAAGCTGGAGAACATGGTTAGAATGCCCCTATGTTCCTTAGAGGGCATTTGGGAACAAAACATTTTTTGTGTGTGTGAGTGCAGTGTGGGAGTGTAGCTCCCCAAGGTCTTGGAAGGAGGTTAATGTACAGTCCCGACCCCACCCCAGTCTTCACAGTTGCTCTAAATGTTTTGAATTTTAACACCCTTCCCCTGCTTGAAATGTTTTGAATTTTAACACCCAGAATATTTGACCATTGGCCAACATGTTTGAAGCTTCAAGGAGTTGGTCTCAAACTCCCAGAAGACCAGAGTTTGAGAACCACTACTCTAAGACCTAAATTCCATTGCTCCTCTTGCCTAGAATAGAGCCTTTAAAAACTGTTGAATGATTGCTCAACATTTATGTAAAACTGTTGATTTAATGAATGTAGTTGGGATTAGTAATGAGATTTTGCCCAAAGTGGTTTGGATTTCAATTCCCTGAACCCCCTGTTAGCATAGCCAGTGGGAAGGCATTGTAGGATTGGTATACCAAAAAATCTTGATGACAAAGAGTAATCTTACAGGGCTTTAAGAAAAAGCCCTTAGACTTGCTTCATATTTATTCCTCTGTAGTGGAAGGATGGGCTGAAAGAACATCTGCAGCTACTCCAGTGACCCGTTCCAAAAGGGCTGATGTTGGAGATGCATTTCGTTCAGACTTGGACACGACACCAATGTCTGATGAACCCAAACGGAAGGAGAAATCGACTGACACCGAAGAGGACCAGATAAATGAAGAACCTCAGCGTGAACTGAGCACCAAGACTACCCAATTCCCTTCGACTGTGGATGAATTTGTAGAAAAGGCTGGGGATGAAAAGGGAGCAGGACTTGCCTATGTCCCTGCTGATCCAGCCCAGCTAGCAGCACAGATGCTAGGTAACATTGAAACTTTTGCTTCTGAACCTGACTTGAAGGATGTGGCAATTTCTGTGCAGACCCTTCCTACGGTGTCCCACAGTGCAGAGAACATTGTAGCTCCTGCATCACTGGCAGAACCTGCACCAGCAGCACCTTCACCTGCACCTGCCCCTGAATCTGAACCTGAATCCACTCCTGAACCCATTTCCGAACCCACTTCTGAACCCATTTTTGAACCCACTCCTGAACCCACTCCTGAACCCACTCCTGAACCTGAATTTGCCCAAGCAGAAGCACCTGCTGAAGAGGAAACACCTATCCCAGCACATGTAGAAGCAGAACCTGCTCCTGCCGAAGCAGAACTTGCCCCAGCCGAAGGGGTTACCACAGGTTCAGCACATTCTCTGAGGGTTGGGTCAGCCACTCAGAGTCAGACCTCCGTTCATGGGGAAGTAGTTCCCTCAGGCAGTCAGGCTGAGCAACCACCTGCTGACGCAGTAGAGCCCGATACCTCAGACCCCTTGCAGGAAGAACAGCCACCCCCGCCAGCACCACCACCTCCTCCCGATAAAGACCTAATGCAGGCTGAGCCTTGTCCAGATGAAATTGAGCTCACATCAGACTTACATATCACACCCATGTGTGAGGATGACCCTGAGGCTGGTGGAGAGCCCCCACCACCACCCTATGTAGAGCAGTTTCCACAGCAAATAGTCATTCCCTTCGTAGACACAGTAGCATGTCTCTTAGATCCTCTAACGGCTTCACTAAATGCAGGCCAGTTGACTAGTATTCTAGATCCATCTGCAGATGATGCAGAATGTGACCCTGACAGGATGGATACTCCAGAGCAACTGAGATCAACTGACCCAGGTTTTATTATGTCAGGTAAGAAAGTTGAGCTCTTTCTGTTGTAGTACTACTTTAGCTCCGTAAGTAGCAAACTGCTCCATCTCCTCAAATGCACTTGTACTGGCGAGAGCCCTGCTGAAACCAGTAGGGGTTGTGCCAAGAGAGTGCCTTGAGGACTGAAGCCTTGGGGCTAAAGCCAAGGTTAATCCCTACTAAAGCAGACCCACTGAAAAGAATGGGACTTGTTATTCACCGTCTCTGTATGTCTCAGTGATTTCAGTGGATCTACTCTTGTTGGGACCAGCACTGGATTTAGTCCTTAAGTATTTAAATGCAAATACCCATGTCAGTACAGGGCTGAGGCATATAAGGGGAGTTACAGGTCCCACCTCACTTGCCTCAGTAGAATGTGCATGTATGGGATTTATGCTTCAAGGTGTGCAGTTGGTTGTGAGTAAGCCCCATAACTTCACCTTGCAAGAGTATTGTCTGACCAAGTCTCCTGTTACAAGTCTTACATTGTTTTCTGCAAAGAGATTGGTTAGGGCAACACTCAGCAAGCAAGTTATGGGGCAGTTTTGGCAAATTACATATTTAGGCCTCTCTTTAAATCAGTGTTTCTTAAACTTTGTTCCCCCGGGTGTTTTAGACTTCAATTTCCAGAAGACCCAGCAGCCTGGCAGATGGCCAACAATTCTGGGAGCTGAAGTCCAAAAGCCAAAGTTTAAGAAACATTGTTTTAAACCTTTCTCACAGTACACTATGCATCTTGAACCTAAATTTCATATGTGCTCATAGCAGCTAAGGGTAAGTGATGTGGGTGACTGTGGCTTATGTTTTTTAATCAACCATTTTGACCATGGGTGGGGGATGGGTAGCTTTCCAGTTATTGAACTGTGCTCCCATCAACCCTCCCTATTGCTATTCTGGCTAGGACTAATGGGAGTTGTAGTCCAACAGCGGCTGGAGGATCACCAATTCCCCACTCCTGAGAACAACTCTCAGCCATGGCACTAATGTAGGTATTTGCATTTAAAACAAATGGTGGTGGTTGCCTGCGCTGTCCCATTAGGCCCAGTCTTCTCCAGCTCATCTACAGGGAATGGACTAATGTGAGAGGCCTTGTTTTTCTTTTGCAACATGGTCTTTCCCACTTACTTCACTCTTTTGGTAGAAAGCCAGTAGCCCATCCCTGTTCTCAGCTGGAGAAGGTCTTCTCATTTTTTTCAAATGATTTCACCTGATTTTGCCCTAGGATCTTACACTTTCCCCAGATTCAGTCACATACCATTGGAGAGATAGATAGGTACAGTATAAAAGCATGTCACAGAAGAGAGAATGCCAAAAGACAGAGAAACACAAAAAGGTTAACATAGCTGGAGAGAAGGAACAATGATGCTGCAGTAGAAGTAAGACTTGTAACTGGCCAGACATTTTCCATATTTGTTCTTTGGGGTACCTGGAACTGTAAGTAAAATAATAAATCCTAAATTTTATACCCAATTGAAGACCAAAAAAATATCCAGCTTAAAACACAACAATGTGAATTTGGTACTTTGGATAGAAGGCAGCATTTTAAAAAGCTGGTCATGAGGGCTGGACTCTGCCCTTTTTTCCCACTCCAACAATTCTTGCAGCAAACCAGTGGTTCAAAGTTGCTTGAATGGATTCAACATGTTTCTTCTCTGTAGCTATCACATTTTGGACAAAGCTGGAAAAAAATCTAGCTTGCTGAACCTGTGTTGGCAATGGGGTTGTGTGTGTTGAATGCTTTCAACAATTTATTTCAATTTACCTTTGGTGACTGCATGTTGGGAAATAAAGTGAGCTAGATCCACCCTGTATAATAATCAAAAAAGCACCTTGTGATCTTAATGTAAGTTTCATCACTATCTACAGCACTGCTGCTGTTCCTACATTTCAGCCATGTCAAAGTGTCACCTCTGGCCTCCAGGTACTCTCTCCTCTGTAACATGTGTCCTCTTGCGGCATAGAGTTACATGTAAGGATATACAATATGATTGCAGTTCATGCATCCTAGCAAATTTTCTTTCAATTTTTTATTTTATAGCCATGGCAACAAGCGAACCAGGACAGCCACCACCATATTCTAATGTGTGGACTCTCTATTGTCTAACTGATTTGAAAGAACAAGGTCGTAAGTCACCACCATCTCAACCACCCCTTCCACCTGTTGGAACAGGTGCGCCTGTCCCCCAGGCAACCTTATTCATATCTAGTGGTAAAGACCAACCGCAGTATCTACAGCCGCAGATGATACAACAAGGTCATCCACCACAAGTGTCCTCTCCAACTTATGTGATGATGGAAGATGGGAAGAAGGGAAATGCTCCACCTTTCATTTTAGTGGGCTCTTCTGTTCAGAATAAACAGGACTGGAAACCCATCCCTGGCCATGCTGTCCTCACACAGCCAGATGCTGCTGGTAATGTGAGGAGATTCGCTACCATACCTGTGCCAGTCGCCAGGCCAGCAGATCCGAAAATTGCCAACCCCAATTTTAACTCCGCACAGGATAGCGGCAGGCCTCCAACTCCAGTTTTTCTTTCAGTTGCCATACCACTGGAAGATGTGATGACTGGGAAGAAGGGTTCAGGCGCTGGGGATAAAGCACCTTTTGCAGGCAGTTATGGCATAGCAGGAGAGATCACATTTACTACTGCCTCAGTACGCAGGACAGAATAGAGTAAAGGTAAGTCCAGAAACAAGCCAGCAGCTGTAAATATGGGGGGGAAACTTTGTGAGCAAGTGGATGTGCCCACATCAGGGCAGGTTCATATATGTAACTTGAATGTAACTGTTAAACTGCAATTTCCATGAGCCCTAGCCAGCATAGGTGACGGTGAAGGATGATGGAAGGTGTGGTTCATGTATATCTGAAAGACTGCATGTTCTTCTACCCAGTCCTAAATAGAAAGTTATTTTGTAATGTACATTCTTAGTAGTTTGCAGCAGCCACTCTGGGGACAGAGTGATTTTAAGGATTTCTCTCCTGGGAAGCACCCAAAGTTATTTTAAAACAGTCCTGTGTTTCAAAAGGTGGTTGGTGTGAGACTACTAATAAGAAAGATGCCTCTGTGCCAACCAAGCAGCACATTATTTTTGTAGTGTTTCCCTCCTGGGAGTTGTGAACAAGTACAACTCAAAGCCACCCTGTAGCTGTGGAGTTCACAGCTATAGAGTAACTTTGGGTTGCACTTGTTTTATGTTTTAAAGCTGAGGAATGGCTGGTCAGGTGAGACTAAAATAGTGCTGATGCATTTTAAGAATAGGCAGACCTGGCTTGTGTGTTCCACTTTATAATTTTTACTAGATTGCTGAGAAGTCTCAAATAGAGTCTGATATAGAGGCATAAACATAGAATTTGAGTGTTTTGGACACAGGAGATTGTTTTGATGACCCAAACAAACTGAACTTACAGTCCCTCCATACAAAAATTATTTGCTAGTTATCCTATGATACTTTCACTTCAGCAGTATTATTCAGTTGGGAGTGGGTAGGGTTAGTTTTTAATTGTATGTTAAACAATTAAGAGAAGTCTTTGTCAACCTGCTGTTACTACCCAGAGATCTAACATTATGTAGTGATGTTAGAATTCAAAGATATAGCTGTGTTAGTCTGGAAAATCAATATGCAAAGGGAACTTGGAGCACCTTTGAGACTAAGGCCCAAAACACACAGGCAAAATTGCTGGCTTTGGGCTGCATTGGGTGTATGGCATTTAGATGACGTATGCCCCAAGCGCAGCCGGAAGCCATGCCAACACTGCGTCAAGCAAGAACTGGGCCAAAAAGGAGCAGATAAAATCCAAGCCTTCTGGCGGCTCGGTTCAGGACCGTGGTGGCAACTTGGATCGGACCAACGCCTGTGCAATCGCCACAGTCGCGGTACAATTGAGGTCGGCATCATCCTGGCACTGTCTTTTTGGCCCATCTCCTTCTGGCCAGTCTGAAAGAAGGAAATTGATAGCACTTGTAGACTTGAACCTACTTCCTCAGATGCATATTTGGAGTGGAAAATCCAGAGACATATCTATATAAGCATTTATGTGTAAGAATGTCAATTCAAATTCAGAACCCTATGGTATGGAGATAAAGACAAATTTAGTTTTAACAATGGCCTTGGTGGACAAAGGCAGGAGGAAGGCTGGTGCATCAAGCCAAGGAGAGTAGATAACCATATGAATGAGTATTGGAATGTAGTGTGAGGAACACAGAGTGAAATGTGATGAACTGATCAGGGGTGCCTTCATGAGGATAGGGGTTAGATAGTGTGTATAATATGCCAGGAAACCTTTATCTCTGGGTTGAACAGAGATAATGGTTTCTTGAACTTGTCACCTGTCAGGCATAAGATTCATTGAACCCAAAGATATTTACCCCCAAGTAAGCATTTGTAGGACTGCACTGTTCATTAGTCCAAAACAGTGGCTCCTTGGCAAGGAAGTTAATGGAGAGTAAATACCCTCTCCCCCCCAAAAAAACCCATCCCCACCAGGATTTTAGCTTTTTAAAATGTGTTTAGTGCACTGAGAAAACTTTTTTTGCATCCAACACTTGTTGGAGGTCTCTCATTCACAGCATTGCCATAAGTCAAAGCCAAGTTGATGGACAATAACAATCACTAGAATTTAGCAGTATTTGTGCTTCCCCAACCAGTCTGGCAATCTTACAAAGAAACCCACAAAATTTACTACCCTTCTAGAATTCTGACTGGCCTACTTCATGTGGCTTTGGGCCTCTATGTTTCGTGATGGAGAGGGTTTCCTTTCTTTGGCAACCTGTTTTCTGGGCATAGAGAAGGGAACACTCTGTATTTCCTCCACCAGTCTGCTCACTCGTATTAAACACCATGAACTCCAAGTCCATTACTGCTTATGCTGACCAGATGAGTAGACAGATGAGCTTAACTACAATGCTGCCTGAGAGACAGAAACATGCATCTCTCTGTTTCCAAGCCCATAGCATATGTAGCTGAGGAGTAGTCATCCCACTGCCCTTGAGATGTTTTGGACAACTTTATTCGTGATGCCTCATCATTGGCCTTCCTTGCTTGGGAGGTGTTGAAAATAGCTGGAGGAAACCAGTTTGCTTACCTTTGTATTAGATGGAACAGCCCCATACTGTTTAAAAATGGCATTTAAAACTTAATTGGTTTGGTGGTAGTGACTCTGTGTCAGAGATACAGTGGTGAATTCGACAGAATCCTGTATGACCATTATACGTATGACCATTACATAACTAGAGTGTGATGTAGTAACACTCCCCAAACCCCTTACTGGTAAGTAGCCACTGGGATCACCAGGGGTCCATTCCCATTAATTGAGAAGCAATTGGCTGATGTTGTCACCCCCTTTCATGGACATTCTCTAGCACAATGGGCAGAAAAAGGACCCCTGTTGCAAATCTTGCTGGGAATTGCCCACACAAGGTGGGAATGTCAGGCAGCTGCTTCTGGGGGGACAGAGGACAGACCCCCCCCATCAATCCCAGTGGCTGCTTACCAGTAAATAGGGTTTGGAACACTTTTGGAGTCCCTACATAGCCCTTAAACTACTCGGGACTACTTAGGGATTGTGAATATGTAGGAGTTACAACTGTGTAACTGTGGGCTATATTTTCATAACTGCCCAACAGGATGACATTCCTAAAATGTGAGTATTTAACAGTGACTGAAGCTTCTAATGACTACATTTAGAATATGAAGTTGGTTTCTGAGAGACAGCTTTGAAGCTTGCAAGACTCTTTCCTGAATTTTTTGACACTGCCTTCCTTTTCTTTGATTTGCACTGATCATTGTCAGAGAGTGTTATGGGTTAGAATTACGATGAAGGGGCACAGAATTTTGACATTGCGATATTAATGGACTTAAGAACAAAATCATTTTTTCTGCTGTCATTGAACATGAAAGATAAAAGTAAACTAAAACAAGGTCTTATGGGTATGCTAGAGATTTGCTAAAAAGTATAGCTTAGCTCTATGCTTAAATCAGTCTTTCAAAGGGAACTGATGTTAATCCATAAAACCTTGCCTATATTATTTCAACAATTCCTATCCAGTTTGCCTCTCCCTGTTTGCATTTTGAAGTTCAATCTTCTCATCCCCTTGTTTTTATGCAAAACAGCTCCCCCAACCTGGTGCCCTCTGGTTGTATTGTATAGCATTGTAGACTGTCCTGAGCCAGGGTGGGCACATTGCTTCAGGATGATGGCTGTAATACAACAGAATTGGAGGATACCAGATTGGGGAAGGCTGATATGAAAGAACACACATCATGGTGTTGGAGGTTGATTGTTCCATGTGCAAGGTAGATTTGCCAAAATAGGGAGAGTAGAATGAAATGTATTTCTGAAAGTTGGTTGGTGGAAAGCAGGAGTGGGAATCATGCAGCCTCCAAATATTGTTGGTGTGCATGTCCCAGCAGCCCATGTCAGTGTAGCCATTGGTGAGGACATGCAGTCCAACATCATCTGGAGGGCCACATGAGTCTCATCCTTAACACAGAGGGTCAGATGTAGTTTGAGTGGCAGTAACTAAGGCCAGTTTAGTGCCAAAGAGCTCAGAGCTGTTACTGGCAGGGAGAAGGGGTAACTGCCATTCTCTGATGGATCTTTTTATGCCGAAGCAGAAGGCTACATGATAACACAGCTCTCCTTTTAATGGTATTTTGAAGCTGCCCAATGAGTAGTTGATTCATCAATATACAAAAGACATTGGCCTGCTTGAGATTCAGCAGAGGGATCCTCCTCGTAGGAAGAAAGCAGATGGAAATTTGGTAACACGCACCCTTGTCATATCTGCACTGGCAGGTTGACTGATCCCAGGGACAAGACGGGAAGTAGTGCTGGAGCAGGAGAGAAATTGGCAAAAATCACCTTTCCTCCTTACACTAGTGGGTTTCTATAGTTCTGATTGGAACTCTGTTCAGCGGGCTGCTGCTGTAAGCAGGAACAAGTTATGGATCCATTCATGTATGTCAGATGAATACACTTACTAAAAAATGTGATTTATTTTACTAATTAGTTTTATAGATGGATGAATCAGAGCTTTAGTTCAGTGGCAGAGCATAATGTTTGCATTCATGTACTTCCAAGTAAGGCTGGGGGAAAATCTGCAAAACCCAAGATCTTACCAACTCTGGTGTATAATATACTGTGAATCACCCCTTGGTCTACCAGTGGGTCCCTGTCTACCTTCTCTCCATCTCTGCTGTACATAATGCTGAGCTAGATGGACCATTTACTTATTTTCCCTTCAGCTGCTGATGGGAATGGCTGAAGGATGGCATTTCTCATGAAGATTTTCTTCCTCTGAATAAACATTCATCCAGGGTATCTTCCAAACCATGCTTAAATGCAGGGGTGAAAAATCTGTAGCCCTCTAAATTTTGGAATCCACTTCAACCCCAGCAATAAATTATAAGAAACGTGATCTCTCATCATCTGTGAGGGAGGTACAGGTTCTTCCCCTGATTGGAAATAGGTTGCATGGTCATGCAGTCATCTTCGTGCTGCTACATTTTGTTTCACTATTCAATGCTAATCCAACCCAAGTCTTGGAAGCAGAATTGGAAACTCCAGCTAAGTCATAGGTGACATGTTTAAAGATGATGATTCTGTGTTATTGCCAAGGCAGTACAACATGGAACACCGCATGAATGAGCCCTCGGAAACTGCAGATTAGATAGTGCTGGCCTGGATGGTTCAGTAGTCAGTTTTATGATGTCATAAAGCATAGATGGGATTCATACAGTCCTCTAAATCAGTGTATCTCAAGCTTTCTGATATAGAGGACAGGCATCTCCCCCCCAAGTATGTCAGGGAACAGTATTGTAATTTTGTTCATTGGCTACAAATACTTCTTTCTTGCAAAGGACAGGCAGCAAATGGTTTGGGGATTGGCACTGGTCCATGCACCACCATTTTGAACAGCACTTTTCTAAATCCTGTTGGATTGCAAGTCCCAGCAGCCCTAGGCAACAAGGTGAAAAATGCTGAGAATTAGCAGTCCAACATTTTTGGATTGCTGCATAATTCTTGGGATGGCATGGAGGAGCACTCCACCAGTAATGGGTTAAAGCCTGCATGTCAACTAACAATGCAGGAAACAAAATTATTTTCATTTATGTCCTTTAAGCCTCCTTACTTCCCAGTAAGTTTTAAATTCTCCTGTCTGCCAGACAGACATAGAATCCCTTCCCTGCTGAGTCAGTGGTATTTTCTAAGCATAGTAATGAAAATAAGAAACTGAGTTTAAATAAAGGATAGTAAGAAAAATAACTACAAATTGAGCATGTGTATGTGAAAAACATATTGTACCAGCATTATTATAAAGGATAAAATTTACTGCTTCTATGACAGGGCAAAATTCACAGCGTTGATTTTTCCCCCCTTCCAGATTGAGAAGAGGTGCTGATGTTCAACATTTCACCCCAGAATGGAAACCTGCATCTTTAATTAAAATATTGATTAACTAATACAAGCAATAAAGAAATGCAAGCAATCTGAATCTTAAAGCTTCATTTGCATGATTTCGATTTATAGAATGTAAGATTAGTAGCCAAGTAGCTAAAACCATGACAGATTCTTATTTTGACCGGATGAAAACATTAACGCTGATTTGTTAGTGAAAACATCTTAAGCTAAAATGAAATTTGCCCCTTTTTAAGGTACAAACAAATCCTCAAACTGAAGATACCATACTCCCACTAAATTATTAGCACTGTGCTCATGGGCTCAAACAGAGCCTATTAGGTGACAAACACCCATTGTGACACAGCAAAAACCCAAATACAATTTAACCATTCTTTTAAAATGTGTTAACTTGCAGGCATGAGAAAAAGTCCAATAGGCTCTTAGAAGAGCAGCCTTTCTGCCTCGTGATCACAAGGGTAGCTGCTCAACACAGCTAGAGGACACCAGGTTGGGGAAGGCTACAGTTGCCTGAGGGCAAGGAGTGAAACGCATCAGCCACGGGACAGTTTAAAGCCTTTATTTAATAGCAATTAAATAATTCACTATACTTCCAAACAGCAATTAAATTACATAAGAGCAACAAGCCCTCTGGAATTTATGTACTCCATTTTATACAAATATATAATCCCATACATTTTAATGCACCCCAAACAAAGGGGCAAAATCTGCTGTGTACAGTAGTCGCAGAGCTGTCTTACTGGCTTTAAAATGCACACAAATCTTTCGTGCAGGGGAAGGGAGGGCAGGGGTTTGCTTCTGACTGCAAATACCCAGGTATGTTTGAAGTATCCCATCCCTTTGCTGAAGACCATACAGCTCCCCCACCCTTCCTTCTGATAATGCTGAGCACCTCTCAGTGCATTGCAGATTTTAAAAAAATACTTCATCTTACTTCAAATTAAAGTTTCAACAATTTAAATGGCTCTTATTTCCTTAAAGATATGAGCGTGGTAATAAAATGTCGAAAGAGAAAATTTAAAACACTGCACTAAACATGGAATAGTCATTGCTGAGTAAGGTTATCTGCTAATCCTATGTAATATCTGTTAGTGGATGGGAAGATAAGACTAGTGCTGGGATAGTAACTTTTTTTAAATACTCACTATCCATAATCCACTATTTTATGAAGTAATGAAATGTCACCTTCTGAAAGGTAATTCTTCTCAAGAACTGGCATGCCCTTCTCTGGCTTCAAGCCATAGTAGTATTGCATTTCAGGAGTGTGCTTTTGATATTTCTGTCTCGTAAGAGGTCTTGTGTTTCCATTATGCCAGCATAGTTATCACTGACCAAAGAGAGACAGAAAGCTTAAAGGTGCCCCGTTTTCCATTTGACCTAGAGCTGAGCATTAGTTGCATTGCCTTCTTCAGCAAATATAGGTAGCACCCCCTCTCTATTTTGAGAAACTGTGACAGGTGTTTGTATGCATAGTATAATAATATAGGGAGTATGACAAAAAAACCTCCCTCCAACAACAGTCTTCTGCCACCATAGTTGCTGCAGAAGCTGCATAATAGTACATTCAGTTAAAACATGTCAGTTTTTTTCTAGGATCATAGGAACAAAGGAAAACACTGAAAACTGATTAAGACTTATTTGTGTTAGCCTTGAACTTTCCAATGTAATTTAATAAATATCAGGCAAGCTAAAGTAGTTTCTGTCCCAGTAGTTCCCAGAGTAAATCCAGTCTTGTCCACCAGTGTAGGGATTAGGACCTTGATGGAACCACCTAAAATGGAAAAAGGATATCTAATTATGAGAAAAATAATATATATATATATATATATACACCCCATGCATGAAATATTTGAGCTGCCTTATGCTCTGAAAACACTGGAGATAGTCAATTTATCTACTTCACCCATATGTACCTTAAGAATTTGTGACCTATGGGTTCTCCTACTCACTACTTTGATCTGACTGAAATAAACTGCAAGGAAAGAAGTTTTGTGGTTTTACAAATTTAATGAAAAATATACAACAGATAGGACTATGTTGAGGAAACATGTCCTTTAGGCAGTGTGAGGGCCATTTTCAATACATTTAGTCTTTTTGAAAACAAAACATGAACTGACCTCCATTCACTTCCGGTTTACTTCTCCTGGGCTTAAAATATGTCTCAAAGGAGGGGATAAAAACATGGCAACAATGTCCTTCCTGCCCCATAGAGGTTGTTTGGCAGTATTTGGAGGAAAAATATATACAGTATATGGTGGTAGGGGGCAGGGTTCTCCAAGGTCTCCTTGCGTGTAATGCAGCTCTCTAGCCTCCCACAGTTGTCCACTCTGCTGTAGTGGGTAAAGCCTTCTATCCAAAATGACAGCCCTCCTTTTCACTTTCATGCCTATCTTAGTCCTGGAAGCTAGCAATGGGAACTTGCCAGCTGCCTGAGATTGCTGCCCCAAATACTGATCCTCCTTTCAATGTTGCATATATTTGATCCAAAATTTAGAACTTGTAATTTAATTGGAACTATTGCAAGGCAGTCAAGTTGATAATTGCACTGCAGGAAAAAAAAAGCTGTCAAAATATCTGTAGTAAAAAAGAAGATGGTATAGCTCTAAGGACAGTTAAAACTCAGAAAATGCAGTTGCAGCTAACAACGTTGCTACTATTCTATAGCCATCTTCTAACTGAACCTGGAAGCATTTAGGACAGTGATTTCTAGTATGGTCATGGAGCTAAGAAGGAACATCAAGGCTGAGCATGTCCACCCTTGCTTCTCCCACACTCTGTGTGCTGGCTTTGGTGTTTCATTCTCTGGCATGTCCAAACTATGCCAGTAACTCTGGCTTGATACAGGTCCCTCACTTCAGTCATAACCAAGAATAAAGCATCACTGGTTAGGGAGGGCAAGAGAGGAGTGCCGGTCCTAGTGATAACTGGCGCTTCACACACTGAGGGTTTATGAACTCAGGAAGTAACATCAAAAACTAAGCCAGCAAAGAAGAGAAATTTAAAAAGAGAATACATGCTTACTGAAATAGACCATTATTAATCACTGGATGCATTTTGTGCTTTATTGTGCCTTCTGCTTGAATTTATATCAAAATTGTATACCACCAATTGTATATTTACAATTTTGAGTAGGAGAGAAAGGTGGGTCAAGATCCTGCACTGTCGAGACACAACTGAAATTAAAGATTTCTGTTGACATAGTTACATCTGAGAATGCCTCCCCCCCCAAAAAAAACCCCTCCTAACTTTTCAGCTGAGTAGTGTCTCAACTAAAGGGTTTCCAAGGCGTTGCAAACTAGGGTGCTGGGAAATTATGTCTGTAGCACTTTCCTACGTATGGGGCATGCTGAGATCAAGCAGCTTCCCAATATGCAGCACCTTACCAACCTTTCAGCTGTGATACTGCCAGACTGAAAAGGGAGATTTTAGGGGTCAGATATGGGCATTAACAATCATAAAGGTAAATCCCCAGCAGTTATGAGATCTTAAGTTCAGCTCTTGACATCGTAAGTACTGAATAGGATGCCAGCTGTAATTTTCAATATTATTAGCCATCCTCTTGTAACTGCACAGACATGCTTAGAGGAATGCAATTTTGCTTTTATTTCTAGCAAACACAGAATTTGACCACCTGAGGCAAAATTTACAGTAATCTCGAGTGGTGAGGAACAAATCAACATATGAAGATTAATATTCCTTTCTTCATAGTATCTACCAATGGCTAATTATTTTTGCAACGTTCACAAAATTAGTAAACCGGCAAGAAATACAAGCCTCTGGTTTCATTCTCAGGCAGATCTTAAGACACTTTGTACATTAACATGCAAGGTCTAGGGTTCAAGAACTGCCAAGAATCTCCATGCATGCAAAAGATCCCAAACACGATAGTCATTTTAGTCAGATTAGAAAAATCAAAATTTTGTTAAGAGGACCAAATTTGTACTCAGAAAATTCCTTATTCTTATTTATAAACTTTAAATGCATATCTAAGCATGTCAGCAAAGCAAGCAAGAAAAGTATCAGAAAAGATCAAACCTGGGAGCCTGGGCCACTGGCTGACTTTTGGAAAAAATACAAAACATAATGCAACTTACAGTGACACAGACATTTGAATTAGCAAACCATGAGGGAAACAGTGAAGACCCTTGCTTGTTGGTAGCTCCTCCACTATGCATTGTATTTCCAACGAAGGCAACATGTGGAAGTGTGTAGAAAAGCTATTTGGCAGAGACTGCTCAATAGCTTCTGACAGGAAAAAAAATCCTTCCAAGTCAAGAGCCAGAGAAAACCTTCAGAAACTCTTAAATCCTTATCTACAGCTTTTTGTTCCAAGTGGAAATTAATTTTACTACTCTGGGAAACCATGTCAGGCAGCAACCCAACAATGGCAACAGAGAGGCCCTTCACCCCAAATGCTTAGTTACCATTACAGATGCAGTTTTAAAATGCAACCTTCCAATTGCTCCAAAGTCAACTAAAGTATTTACTGTCTGAATGCTACAAGCCCCAAGTTTTCTTCTGAACGCTGTAAGCCACAGGCCTATGGTACAAAACAGCCTGTCCCTATCACTGCCTCAGTACCTACAACACAGCCTGACACAACAGATAAAGCACAGCATGAGAAAGCTCTTGAACCATGGGATTTTCCTCCACCACCATTTAGTGAGTGTAACTGTAATTATAACTATAGTTATAAAATTAAACCTATGAGTTATGATTACACAACAAAAGGAGTGAACTCATCCCTCATTCTACTACAACTGTAATATAATGCATTTGTACCATTATTAAAGATGGGGAATTACAATTAACTACTTGGTTGTAACTACAGTAGTTAATCCCAAACTCTGGATGATACCCAATAATGATAATTTCTGTAGACGACTGCTATATATCCCAATCTGAGGAAAATGTCTTAGGAGGTGGATGTCCAATTTGTATTCTCTTTCTGCACTGCTGGCACCAACCATTTTGAGCATGTGAACCTGTGTGTGCACATCCACACCCATGTTCCTAATGCCAGTAAGAACTAGCATTCATAATGTAAACACCATGAAAAGACCAACATCCTCATGAATGTGGATTGTATAAAAAAATTAGCTACCTGAAATAATGCGGGGAAATCAATTGACTTTTATTTTTATTGCCTCTGAATTCTTTGGTCTCCTCTGTATTTCTAGCTTTACTATTTCTTTGTTTATGTTACAGTTTGAGTAAGTCAGAATAGAGCACTGGAAGACCTCAGGTTGGTTAAACTTCATAATTTAATGTCTCCCAAAGATAACTGGGCAATGAAACTATTGCTTGTAGGAATAATTCAGCAATTAAATCTTTCCTCTAATTTAAATCTGGGAATCCATTCCGTTCCTGTTCACACCAGCACACTTGCCCTTTTGCCAGTGATGACAAAAGATGCCCAGAGCACAGTGGTTGCATTCATGTTTCCATGAATATCAACAATGCACTATTGTCTGAGCTGCTCACTGATTCTGTAAAGGCTTGTTTATATCCCATTTTGACTGTTAACATGCAATACCCAACGCAGCATCAAGTCCACATTTTTGACAATGATTTGATCAATTTCCTTGTTCAAAAACTGGAAGCCTAACTGGTGTCTTCAACCACCAGAAAGGCAAGAAATAGGAGTTTTTCAGGAAACACAGATTTTGACAAATATCCACCCATGCCACAGGTTGTCAAGTGCCTTAAAAACTGTTCACTAGCAAACATTTAAAATAAAACCAATGCTTAATGCAAGAAACTTCTACTTGCTTGCTTTTCAATCTGAGATACCAATAGCACAGAGCCGTATGAACCTGTTTTCAGCTATTTTGGTAGAGAAACAATTTTATCGCACCATATTCTTTGTGCAACAGCTCAGGGTTACTAGAGTACACTGAGCTCCTGATTGCAAGCAGTTAAAAGCATCCTGCTAAACTGAATAAATCATTGAAGGGACAATGTTGCCTCCTCCCCTAATTTAAATGGCTTCTAAAAATGGACATAAAGAATGAATCTGATCTAAAATCTGCATGGTTTATTGAGCAACTTGCCTTGCCATTAAAATATATTGCAATTTATTTTTGGCAAACTCATTGCATAAGAACCTACACATTTTACATCCTGTAGTTTCCAATGCCAACAGATGAACTTAATGGCCAAGTTCCAACAGTAGAGGCTGCTATTCAGCACCAACAGAACTGAGATTTTCTTCCCTTCCATCACCTGCTGCAGCCTTCTGTGGCAACAGAAAACTCCCCCAAATTATTCAGGTGAGTTCCTCAAATGCCCTTCAGGTGGGACACAGATTCAAGTGGAAATGGAGGGATCCTTGTCTGGTGCAACCATTAAGAATATTGGTTTTTTAAGTCATTTTTCCTGTTTAAGATGTGTTGTTTACTGATTGGCAAATAAGGGCCATAAAATTCTCTATTCAGAGGCTGGATTGACTTTGTAAGCATTGTTCCTGCTTGGAGAAATATCTGCTATAAAAGACATCTAGTAGCTATGAGTTACTGTTCTCTAAAGTACATTCAATATTATAAAAATAGGAAAGAATATATTAAATGTAAAGGTAAAAGGTAAAGATAGTCCCTTGACATGAATGTCTAGTCATACAACTATAGGGGGCGGTGCTCATCTCCGTTACTAAGTCAAAGAGCCAGCATTGTCATGTGGCCAGTATGACTACACCGAACCTGTTATTAAATGTATCTGACATAATTTGGTCTGTTACTGTACTTAGCACTTCATACCACGCTCTTTTAGACTGGATACATGAGAATGAGAAGTTATTCTGGGATATTTTAGGCTTATTTTTTCTCTCTTTTCTTTTGTCTCGCCTTTTCCACTGATGTTTTCTTAGTGCCTGTTTGTTCTGATGTTCCTCTCCACTCCATTAACTATCCATTCTGTTGTTTTCTAAGTATTTTACCAGAGAAGGGCTAGAGAACAACTGATTAGCTCATTTCTCAGCACAATTTGAAGTGCCGGCTTTGGTCTGTAAAACTCTATACAGCTTGGTTACAGGTTATTTGAAGGACTGTATCTCCCTTTATGAGTTTAGTTTAAATCTGTACTGATTTTAAATATGTTTTTAGCTGCGTTGAAAACCCTTTTATTGAAAGAAAGGCAGGGAATAATTATAATCATACAGATTGAGTCTCACTTATGCAGAATTCCAAAATTTGAAATACTCCCCCCTTTTTCATGAAATAGTGGCATCTTTGCTTCCTGATGGTTCAGTGTACAGAAACTTTGTTTCATACACAAAATTATTTAAAATATTGTGTATAAAATTACATTCAGGCTATGAATATAAGGTATATACAAAACATAATGGAATTTTGTGTTTAGATTTGGATTCCATTTCCAAGATATTTCATTATGAACCTATATGCAAGTGCGGGTATTTCAAAATAATAATAATAAAATTCAAAACACTTCTGGTGCCAAGCACTTTGGATAAGGGAGACTCAGTCAACAACAACAACAACAGGTTCCCTGTGGTGGCTTAAAAGAGTTAAGTATTTTCATAAGCTCCAGTATGACTGTATTGAAAACAATCAGTTTGTGTATGCAGCCAAGAAAGTCTAATTCTAGTGCTGAAAACCAAGGGACTAATATTAAACCCTAAGCTTTAAGAAAGCTTAGCAAAAACAACAGTCTACCAAAGAAGGAATGACTGATGTGAGCAGAACTAAGTGGTTAATTACCAATTATACCTGCTCCACCTGAAAATGATGGAACATTCATTTTTAAAAGAACTCTGACAGTCCAGCACTGCACAGGCACTACACCTGAACTTTTTCTGTGACTACCTATGTATTAAACAAAAGGGGCTGAAGCAAAGTACTTAGATTAAAGAGATGTAAAACAGCCAAGAACGAACTTGTCAACCATTTTTGCTCAAGATTTCTGCCCCATATACTAACCTCGTCTTCCATTCTTCCTCAGATTTAGACCTGTTTTTACGAGCTGCTCTTTGTTTTTCTTCAAGTCTTTTCTTTTCTTCACTGGCTACATCTATCGACAACAACAACAACAGCTGTGTCACATCCTTAATATATTAATGTCTGCTTAAATAGCTGCGATATCAAGAAGCTGGTGACAGTGGCAATTTTTAAAAACACCCCAAACTGCAAGACCTTTCTCTGCTGTATGAAATTGACAGTTGGACCTCCATATCCACAGATTCGTTATCCATGGACTCAACCATTCATGGCCTGAAAATATTCAAAATATATATAAATTCCAAAAAGCAAACCTTGATTTACCATTTTATATGTGGGGCACCATTATATTTAATGGGACCTGAGCATCCACAGATTTTGATACTCATGGGGGTGGTGGTGGTGGTTCCTGTAACCAAACCCCAGCAGATACCAAGGGCCAACTCTAGATTGTTCCACCCCAACATAAAATATATTTTAATACTCAAATAATGGGACTAGAGAAATTATCATAAGATATTGATGGTGATAGGCATATTAGAACTTTGTTGCTATTAAGTCTGTTTGTCTAATAAGTAATTTAAGATCATAATTACTTATCCAGCTAGTTTGTATTGGGTTTTAATAGTTGTATGGTTTTAATAGTTTTTAATTGTAATTTTAGTAGTTTTATCATCTGATTATGATTGTAATATGTTATGTTTTATTTTGAATTGATTTGTTTTGTTCTGTTGTACACCGCTTTCATCTATAATAAACTATTATTATTATTATTATTATTATTATTATTATTATTATTATTATTATTATTATTAATCTAGACAAAGCTAGAGAGCAGCACTTCAAGGTAACCAATAGGAAGTAATGAATGACTGTAGATAGGAATATTATCTATACTGTATTTTTTCTTCTTTCTCACTATTTCTTTTTTATCTTTCACTCTCTAATCTCTTTTTTCTTTTCTCTCTGTCTTTTTCCTTTCCTAACTCTATGATTTGTATGTGCAAGATGTGAATGTTTTATACCATGTTTTTAAATTGCATTAATAAAAATATTTTTTTAAAAAAAGGCTGTTATTACTTCCAGCTTTTTCACACTTGCAGCTTTGCTCTTACAACATTACACTGGAAAACAAAATAAAAAAAACATTTATTTGCTGCCATCATATTCTGAATTCATAGGTTATGGAAAGTATGAACAACAGTAATTTGATGGTATCGTGGCTACAAAATCCAAGCAAACTACTCATACACATGATTTCAGAATGAGAAAGAGCAAACTTGAAACCAAATGTCCAGGAAGACAGAAGTCTCAATTATGTAAAATTCATCACTAACAAAGGACACTGAATGAAAATAAACTGCCTTGTTGACTGTGCTATGGAAAAGCCAGATGAAAATATTTTTAAACAAGAGAGTTAAAGCATTACCTAATCGGTATCTGCTTACTCTTTATATCACTAAGCAAGCAATTCCTCTACAAAGGAATCTGTAAAACATAGTTGCTAAAACAAATCTGTACATGAACAATGTGCCCTATAAAAGGAAGCATTTAGACACATTTTTTTTAATTACTCCATGTATGCACATTCTAAAAAAGCTAAAGTTTTAAATTTACCTATGTCACCATTTTCCATAGCTCTTATATCAGGCCTTAACCGGCAATCGGTTTTAGGAATAACACTTTCCATTTCTTGATCCAGTTCATTCAAAGCCATAGCAAAGGTAGTGAAGTTGTACATCTAAAAAGAAAATAAACCCAAAACATATAGAGAGAAGTAAGTGCTTCTTTGAACACAGTTTTTGTTTCTTATGAAGGAGGATCAGCTGGTAACAGGATTACATACTCTCTCAGGAAATATCTGATCGAACTCTTCAGGGATCAGTCTTGGGGCTATTATGGCGGCGGCCGTTCTACACGGCCGCCGTCATCGATACGTCACGGCCGCGCCGCCTCCAAATGAGGCGGCGCGGTTGTGACGTATTGAGGTCGTGGCAGGGCGCCTAAGGCACCCTTTCCGCAACCCCGGAAGGAGCTGCATTTCGGAGCTCATTCTTCGTTTAGTCCGCTGGGCGCAGCCTTCAGACGGATGCGCCCAGCGGACCAAAGGAGAAAGGGGCCAAACGGCCCCTTTCTCCTTCTCCCCGCCGCCGCGGGGTGTCCTTGGGGCTTGAAGCCCCAAGGATACCCCTTTCCAGGCTGCGGGGAAGGAGCCTTTTGCCGCTTCCCCGCAGCCCGGAAAGTGGCAGATCGGGGTCTCAGCGGCTGCCGCTCTGGCTGCTGAGGCCCCGATCCGGCAGGGAAAGGTGCGCCTACAGGCCGCCCCTAAGGGGCGGTCTGTAACGCGCCAGAATCAATTTCAATAGTGTGGAAAATATTAAGTAGTACCCTGTACTTGCTTCTTTTGTATTCTGTATTCATTTCTAGTAAGATCACCCATGCAAGACTTAAGACAAGTACAGATCTGAGAACTTAACCACAAGATGGATATAGGTTACCAATGTGATGTTGAACATTCTCTAGTGTGGCCACTCCCTAACTGCGCAGCTCTTGCACAAGTAATATGCCATCTGTATCACCTCTCTATATTAAAGAAGCAGAAGCCTAGCTAATTGTTGAAGAAAGAAAATAAATCAACAAGTGACAACCAACTTATTTTGGCTAATAAAGTATTTTAAAAAATGTTTAGTGCAACTCTTAGTGTGCACTGCTGTGCTCAAGAGTGAGAAATACAGAAGGTTCAACCACTTTGTTAAATAATGTGGCCATTTGTTCTCACATCCCCAACTGCTACAAATAAATTTAAGCTGAAAATGAGAAGGACTTCTAACCATAATAGGTATTAAATTCTGAATCAGTATTCCTGAAACAGAAACAAGAAAACCAGTGGTTGTTGTTCATGTTCCATGGCCAATCAAAGGCATCTGTTTCCTTTTATCTGTGAATAAGTGTTTTCAAATAAAAGAGAAATTGAACACATCAGAAAACTTTATTGAACAAGAAAACTAGAATATAGCTATTAAAAATGAAGAGAGTTCTGGCATCCATGCTCATGCAAACTCTCTAATGAAGACTGAGTATCCCTTATCAGAAATGGTCAGGGCCAGAAGTGTTTTGGATTTTGGAATATTTGAATATAAATAATGAGATATCTTGGAGATGAGATCCAGGTCTTAACACAAACTTAACTTATGATTCTTATACACTATATGTACAAAGCCTGAAGTTAATTTTAGATGCAACATTTTTAAATAATTTTGTGCACTGAAACAAAGTTTGTGTACACTGAGCCATGAGAAAGCAAAGATGTCACTATCTCAACCACACATGGATAATTTTGGATTTTGGAGTATTTCAGATTTCCAGATAAGGGATACTATCTGTAGTCTGTTTAACCAGAATCTAGTTAAATGATCATAGCCTAGTTAAGCTTTGAGAATCATCAAAGGAGGAGCTCCCAATACTGCTAGAGTGGAAACCTTATTCTTCTCTGCTATTCACAGTGAAGGTTACATAACTAAAGCTCAGAAAGCTTCTCCCACCCACCCCTTTTTTGGAATATTGTTTCCAAAATCCAACAGCCAGCATGGCCAATGAAAAACTGCTAGCTGACAAAACAGCCACACCTGGAAAGGTCTACTTACATACCAACTGGGCAAACTGTGTCTTTTACTAATGTCATTTAACATCATTGTTAGCAAAGGAAGTGATGGAAGGTGGTGGTGTGATCAAATTTAACTTGTGACACCAAACTGTAACCTGCCAGTGGATTTACTGAAACTGAACCACAAGCTGGAGCAAATATATGCATATTCTGTCTCTCCTTTCCCTCCCTCCAACTATCCAGACAGCATGAGGTCCTGATCACATCAAATTTCAAATACATACACATACAAAAAAGAGGAAAAAAAGAGCATAAGTATAAAGCCTTGAGAGAAAATAATTTGACAGGACAGAGTTAAGAGTCTTCACCTGTGTTGAGTTTGAAGGCCTTGGAACTATCCTCCACAATAATACACTTCCAGGAATAACACACACACTTTCAGAATCTGGCAAGGGCATCTCATCTGGTTCATCAGAATTGCCTGTCTAAAAGAAGGCATGTGAAATATAGCACATCAAATCAAGAAACTACAAGATAACACTTCATAATACTACTTACTGTTAGATCAAAAGGAGCAATGACTATTTGTTTTTTGCTTATTATTATTATTATTATTATTATTATTAACGTATACCCTGACTTTCTCCCAAAACAAACTCAAGGCAGTTTACATGAATTATTACATACAAATCGTTATTTTAAAAATAAAATTAGTGTTATCATGTGGTTTCAGCGGAGGTTTGCCAATGACTTCCTCTGAGGCTTAAGAGTATGTGACTTGCCCAAGGTCACCCAATGGGTTTCATGGCTGAGCTGGGAATCTAACCCTGGTTTCCAGTCTCAGAGTTCAATGCTCAAACTATCATGCCATAATCATTGAGCCACTTCTTTTTTTTCCCCATATATTTTTGGGGACATTTCTTGTAGTCCATGTGGCTTTTGGAAGGTCTTAGGAAAATAGGTATTTGGGCCTCCCAAAGTTGCTGACCCTTAAACTGACCTTCTCCAAAGCAATCAGTTCACAAAATTATAGTGTTAATTTTGACAATCACAGATGGGGAAAAATGAATGCACAATGTGTGTGTGTGTGTGTATAGAGTAATAGCAAAACATTCAGTTTCTATACTGAAGAAAAAAGACTTAGGTGAAAATTCATTCGTTTTTAGAAGTCATTTAGAAGTCCAAGTTAAAATCCATATCATTAGTAAGTTGCTCCTAGCCTACTCCCTTATATCGTCACAAGATTAAGAAGCCTTTCCCATCTTAAGCACTTTATTTATTTTTTTCCCTCCACAATATTAGCAACCTTCTATAAAAGCCGATATTGAAAATGAGGCATGAGGAATATATATGAACGCTCTGTTTTTCTTCTCTTCTCTTCCTGTTCCCTGGGCTCTCTACAGGTGCTGTCTTGAAGACAGCAATAAATCTCCAGAGCCTTTCCATACTCCCAAGAATAGGTACTGCAAGCTAACTGGAGGTGACAATAAAATGAAACCCTACTGGAGTGTTTAGAAGGAAGACATCTGAAGTTATAAACATTAAAAACTTAGCATAATTGGTCTGACATGAGCATATACAAACAATAGTGGAAAGACTCAGCCAAAAGATAAACATGTGCTGAAATCTGTTCCACTGAGTTAAAAAGACTTAACACACAAGATGGATGCTTTATTCCCTTATATTAAGTTTGCTTATATTTTGTATAATTTTAAGGAAGTCTTTGAAAAGTTTTGGCCATTCTTCGGCCATGCATTTGGCATCAACAGTAGGCATGGTTTAGGATCATTTATAGAACAGTGAAAAAGACCATTTCTCCCCCCAAAAATAGCAAAATCCAAAACGTCCATTTCAGTTATACTTTTATTAGGCCAAGCAAAAGGCATAAACTACATCATGCAAGTTTACAAATCTTACAGGCTTCTTCTTCAGGCATCAGTGTTCTAAGTCATTTTACAAGAATAAATTAGACAATGGAGGGTCACAGAGCTGTATCTTTCATGAGATGTTAAAGCAGAGTTTAAGATGGTGGAAAGAAGTTTGATGAAGGCAAATGCTACACCTCTGCTGGCCATTAGGTGTTTTGAGGCACAAACACAAAGCAAGGCAGTGAGCATTTCCCCCCACTGTTAGAAACAAAGGCAATTCTTTTAAGATCTAGTCCTGTTTTGTGTGAGACTATCAGCCCCTTTGTCAGCAGAACACATTGAGTATCTTCAAAAGAGAATTTCATGAACATCAAATGGCAGCCTGTCTCCCGTGTTCACTGCTGTTTGCAAGACTCAATCAAAGCTCAGGAGAAAAAAAAATTGTACGTTTAATGAATTTAAAGAGATCTTGCTTACTACAACAATTTCAGAAGGATCCTATAATTACAGAAATATAAGATGTCACCACATCCACCAAACAGGACAAACATCTAATTCAGATAATTGTTTGAAACTTCTTAAACCATAGTCTCTATACAGTACTCATAAATCATGGTTTATGAGTGTGGAGATTAAAAAAGCACAGTTTCCACCTCCCCTGCTGTTTCCACCTCTTCTAATCACCATTATCCTTTCTTTTATATTCTGCTTTTGGCAAGATGAAGATCTTGGTGTACAAACCAGTTGACATTATGTCTGAGCTTGGAAGGGAAATTTTCCTTAATACCAATTATGAAATGTAAAAAATCATGAGAGGCAAGAGGAAGAGACCATGGCTTTAGGAAGTCTCTAACTGCCTTTGTGAAATGACACACACTGGAAATTAGACACGTAAAGCCTGACTTTGGAAACTTCTAGCTGTTTTGGGAAAGCACAGCGGTTGTGTAAGCACTTTCAAATCCTTCACATCATTCCAATTATTTAGTCAAAGAAAAATTGTACTTCTACTGATCTAAATTTGAGCAGTTTGCTATTCTGCATTTTTATATAGTACCTGTTTATTGTTTTTCTTCTCGTCTGTGTTTTTCTTGTCATTCTTTTTATAAGCTTCAAATGTAGCAAGATCAACACTGTACAAACACTCAGTCCACTTTCCATAGAGTGCACAAAGTTTCTTTTTGCTGTCCAAAAACACCCAAAATAATGAATTTTAGAAAACAGTACAAGTATTTTACCTAATTCTAATATTCAGCTCCCTGCTCTACACAAAACTTAAGAGAGCAAAAAGTCAGCTTTGGGAAGCTAACTAATGCCTAATGAGAAATGTTGGAGGAAATCCCTTAGAATGGGATTTCTCCCAACATTTCTCATTAGTTATTAGTCAGCTTCTCAAACCTGACTGTTTCATTCTCTTAACTGACGGTAGAATAAAGCCAATGAGCAAGACATGGGCAGATGAAACACCATGGAGGGCAATCACCTCTGATCAAAGATGACACCCTTGATAGCCTCTGCAAGAATCTGAAGAAGGCAGCATATACTACTGTTCAGAGACTCTGCCCTTTCTGAATTAAACTCTTCAGCCTCTTTGAAAATGTATTTGGAAATATTAACAAAAATGGATATATTTACCTTTTATCTTGAATATAGCCTTCTACTTTGTGTAATTCCTTCCCAAAAAGGCCGCAGGGTTTGAAATTTAACATACATTTTTCACCAGTTCTGTGGAAGACGTATCAAGTTACATCTTCAGCATGTTAAAATTTACACTCAGATATGACAATCTCTGCCTTGGATTCCACCCCCTCCAGACTTAATTGTATTAGTGGGAAAAGAAAAATATTCCCAACTAACTCAACACACATATTAGCTTTCTGACCACTGTAAAGCGGTAACATAATATAGTCTGACATCACCAACAAAGCAGCTATGATCTTGCACAAATTCCAGCCATGTTTTGTGCCTGGGTGAATGACAAACCAGAAAAACTCATATTGCTCAACAATACCAAATTCTTCTAAGCATAATTATGTGAGTTTTTAAAAACTGTGCCTTGGAATTAGAGTGCCCATTTTACAGATGCTATAATAGAGCATAATGAATTTTCAATCCAAGTAGAAAGTCAAATTTCCATCTTACTTGTGATTGGTTATTTCCATATTCCCATATTGCTCAATCCAAAGCTTGCCCACAATAATATTATGCACACAGCATGTAGGATTTGTCCATGTGTATGCTTCATTGTGTCTGGAGTTAAAAAGAGAATACAGTACAGACTGTTAGAACCACACATCCTTCAAAACCTTTCTTTCTTTTTTTTAAGCTACATAAATCTGTATTTTAAACCACTTTTGCCACTGGCAGTATGTCAAACAATGCAGCATATATTGTCCATACACACAGAAGCAAAGGAAAATGCTGATCTGATGTACTCTTTGACCTAACAAGTTCCAGTGCATTACTCTGCTGACAGAAACTAAATGTTTGCATGCTGAACACAACACCTCCCCTGTTCCCAAAGACACTTTAACTCTTAGATACCTCTACATCAGGTCACTTTCAAACTGAGCACACTGCTTGCCCTGAATAATTTGTTACAGGTCAAATGCAGGTCGTTCAATTTAGACAGCAAGAGTAGCAAAGATGGAGAATAGTACCAAAGCACAACTGTAGTTATTCCAATCAAAAAAGCATACACACCTTACTAATACCTAAACTCACACTGTGAAAGCTAGCCTTCAGTGCAGCAATAATATAGCACATATTTCTGTCAGCCTGAAATAATACAGGGGACATCATTTGACAAGAACATAACACAATGCCTTTGCAGATTGAGTTGGGAACTTTCAGAGTACAAAATAAAAATGCCTTGCCATTGTACTGTGCTTTGCTAAATTATTTTACAAGAATGCATGGCAGCTCTAAAATCAGATCTAGTTGAAGATCTGACAAGGGAGTTAATAATTTAATTCTGTGGGCATTTTATATACAATACAATGACTGCAATAGGCTAGGGTTGCAAAGGTATTCCAGAGAAACAACAGACCAATGTCTTCAGCCATCTTCACCAAGACAGCAGAATGTCACATTGTCTTTGCTGAGTTTGCCCCATTGCAAGGAATGAATGACAGGGAGACAGCTTTGCTGCCCAGACTCTGCTATGTTTCCAAAGAAGGAGACAACGAGATTCAGGAAAGAATCTCACATCCACTCAAAGACAACAATTACATTATTTTGACTATTAGACTCTTCTTTGGAGGCTACAGCACATATAATTCCAGAAGTTCAGCCATCTTCTCTACAATTAGCATACTGGGCAACTGGTTGCTAGCACACTTTGGTCAAATATTCCAGAAGTGTCCTTATACACACGATAGCTTACCTTTTTACTTTGTCGCTATGATATCATGCCTTATTAAGTACAGTAGTGAGGTTAGCCTGACATCTAGCCTTGCAACAGTCAGAACAAAACCAAACACAGTAAAATTTCTCACACTGACTCCTATCTATAACTATAGATGTCTCATAAGAAGAATTCAAAAACATTGCAGCTTTCCTCAACCTGGAGTCTTCCAGATGTATTATTCTATAACTCCTAGCATTCCTGCACATTAGCCATACCAGCCATGGCCAATGGAACCTGGAGGGCCATAGGTTAGGCAAGGCTGACTAATGGGCTGAATATCAGGCTAGGATCAGGGAAATCCCAATTTAGATATTCATTTAGTCATAAATGGAGATGCCGGGCTAGTCCTAGCACTCAACCTAATCTAACCCATAGGTTTAGTGTCATGGTAAAATGTGTGTATGTGTAGATCCAGACTATGTACTCCACCTTTAAACAATGTAGAAAATAGACATTAACAGTTATTGAATCTGTTTCTGGAATTAGCATTGGTGTCAAACCTGTCAGTCTGACAGGTCTGAGTATCTTTTTTGCTATTCTTTTAACATTAATGCTGTATAATACTGTTCAGTCAATTCCACTCCTCACCCTCCAAACATAACTCTCCCCATTCCTTGGTCCCACCACCTTCACTGCCTGTTCTTCATGTATGTTCAGGTTTCAGTAGCAACATAGGAGCCACCTATTCTAGATTTACACAGAGTGAATGAAAAGCTTCACACATTTAGGATGAGATCCAAATAGTCAGCAGCTCCGTAAGTGCTAGAGAAAACAACTTGAACAAACAGCCTTGAAAGTGAAGTTTCATTTTGTCCCTCCCCTCCTTCTCCTCCATGCCTACTTGATCTCATCTCTGCCAGAAAAAGAATCTAGGTTTTATTATAATTCATGCGGTAATGCAATATATATACTACAAGCATTTTATCTATGGTAACTGTAATTTAGCAAAGTTGTCTGACCCACTTACTCAAGGAGTTTTAGAGTTATTATTCCCTTAGGTTCAGCTTCAACACTCTTTCCCCAGAACTTGAGTTTAGGATAAATGGAACCGTGAAATACGAAATCGTTATTCACTCCTTCTGCATAAAAAGCACTGATTGGTGGGTGATGACTAACTTGCTCTGAAATGAGTCTGAATCCAAGATCTTCTCTAAACACAGAAAGAAATAGTTGAATTGAAGCTAGACTACAAAAGCAGACATTGACATGCTAGGTTTGTGCAATATAAAAAGAAAATACCTGAACAACAGCTTAAACCAAGTTATGTTTTCAACCAATACCTTACATGAAATTAATCATATTGCATTGTCCAGAACAAACATTAACAGTTCAGCCAAGCAAACGTTTTAATTATTGTCACTATGTAGTGATTAAAGACTTTAGCAAACTATATATTATTTATTATTTATTAACGGTATTTATACCCCACCCTTCAGCCCTAAAGGCTCTCAGAGAGGCTTTCAATTATTATTTTAATTAGATGGTTCCCTGCCCTCAGGCTTACAATCTAAAAAGACAAGACACAAAAGGAGAAGGGAATGGTGGTGGGGAAGGGAATCATGTCCAACAGTTCTTCTCTCCCTCTGAGACCTGGATCAAGGCAGATGGACTGGAGGGAGGGCTCTTCTTAATCGAGGCCGGGCCTGATGGCATTAATCCTGTCTTTTCACTCCCTCCAGGCCGGAAGATGACAGTTGGCAAGGATGGAGGGCTCTTCTTCTTCAGGCTAATATTATGCACTGGCTAGCTGTACATCATGTCCAAGAGGGCATACTTGTATCTGCTCATTAAGCCAATCACTCAAATGCATTATGTATTTATTACCTGACTAGTTCATATGTCTCTCCAAGTAATGGGTTGAATGGCTTTCCTGTTCGCTCCCACTGAGAGGCAACAGCAGAGACAGCAAATGCAGCTACACACTGTGGAGAAAGCCATTTACAAGCATATTTATACTAGCATAAAGCAGAACATCCTGCCCACATAGTCTGTCTTTTTTTAAAATAATTTTCATAAGAAAAAGGTAAATATTCAAGTAGTGGAGTAGCACATTCAAAAATGTAAGAGACACAGAGAAAAGGGGATAAAGGGAGATAAAGAGAAAACAAAACTATCTCCACATTAAGCAGTGGTACCTAAAATGAATCTAGCAGGTCAGATATCCAACCGCTAGGTTTCTTTAACACTATAGCAGTAAAATTAAATTGTATTTCAGCAAGCACCTTTTATAATCAAAGATCACAGCAGTTTTTTCAATACTACAGTAATAAACAGCACAACTTTTTTTTTTTTTTGGCCTATAGGAAAAAGTATCTACATTACAAACAACAACAACAAAACAGCCACAACTCTTCAGAGTAGAAATACCTGCATTCTTTCTATGGGGTCAGAAAGTGAGCTGGCTTTATGAATTAAGTATGTGTGTTCCATGTATTCCGTCAGTCGCTGTAGGAAACTTAGTGGCTCATTAAAAATTACCGGCATAGTGATCTTGGACAGCTCCTAGTAGAATTTTTAAAAACAGTGTTAAGATATATACCAATTTACCTATACTACTATGTTCTAATTTTGGGAGTGGTTTATGTGATCAACAACAACAACCTAGACCATTGGGAGGAGGACAGAATGGAAAACAGAGCAATACAAAGAGAAAGAAACAAGCTCCTTTACATAGGCCTACTTTAAAAAGTTAAAGTCCTGCTCTGGTGCTATAGTAACGCTCAAGGAAGATCACATTGTCAAGGGTAATCTTTGGGATAGCCATTGTGAACTGCACATTTCACTTAGTGGCAAGAGGGGTTAAGAAGAGAAATAACATCGTATCCAAGGCTACCTGACAAAAACAAGAGCTTCCAATACATAGCTAATGCTCTCTATTTTGTGGTCTGCTTTACTGAAAGTAACACAAACAAATCATTTGTTAGTATTAGTATTCAACTGAAGTTAAAATGCTTCTAAAATTCTTGAAAACTCGACAAACAATGTCAACGTTTACAGATGCTGCCTGGTGTATCAGCATCTTGGTGGAATCATTTTTTCATGCCATATGATTCCACTTTAGGGGTGTGTGTGGGGGGGTGGTGGTGGTGGTGTTCCTGTGGCATTGTCTCAAACTCTGGTTTTCTATTGTTATCTCTATGTTTTACTTCCACTTTCATGAGATATCTTGAATGTTTAGAAAGTTTTTGGAACTTGTCCATTACATACACTCATTCATGTGAATTACAAAAACTGAAAAGGCTGACAACGGCAGTGAAATTGTTAATGAGCAAATTTTCCATGTCTTTTCAATGTCTTCTGTAGCACTAAAAGATAACACATACAGTACATTTACTTCAAAATTGTGCAGATTATTATCGATCCCAATTGTTTTGCACAAGGATATAATCACATAACACAATTCAGTAAAATACTGTGCACATATTTTTATTGCAAGCTACATACCATTCCAATGCATTTTCTTAAGATGCTCCAAATACTGAAATCATTTCTGGAAAACATTGGAGAAGGCAGGCTTGTCCTATATTGGAATGGAAGCAAGAGACCACACTGTTGAGGCCCACACAATACATAAATCTGTAAAAGTAAAGCAGGGATAGGGAATGCACAGATCTCCAAATACTGAACTGTATCTCCCAGTTTTTCACCTCTAGCATTGCTGACTAGGGCTGATGGGTGTTACAGTCCAACATCTGCAGGATTATGCATCCCAACTCTCTTATGCAGAATATGTAAGATACTGACCAGAACCAAATTCTGAACAATGACCCACTAGTAACTACTCCCTCGCTTACAAATTTCATTTGTAATTTGATGGGACCTATGTGGAATGAATCATCCCCAAAACTAGTTACAAATACCCATTCAAATGCCTGTGAAATAGCAACCAAAACTGTGGCATTGGTTTATAGGAAACCAGTTAAGGCAATGTTTTTCCTAGGAGGCTTGTCACAAATAGCAGCTAAATAAGCAAGTAAATTAATAACTGAAAGAAATCTAGGTGTTCGTGAACAGTAGAACATAATGGAGAGGAAACACAGATGAGGATGGCTCTCTCCCTTCCTTACTAAAGAGGTAGATGCGAGCACTGACTGTTTTATGTACTTATTTTTACAAGCTCTAAAAACCAAATTTAAAACAGAAGAGAAGAGTGACATTTCATAAGCATCATCCAGTAGGTTCCCACAACAGCCAGACCAGAATGTAGATGGGCAAAACAGTAGTGCTAGTCATGCCTCTGAAAGTTAATAGCAACCTTTTCCAATTACTGCTTGAAGCACAGCAGTCTACAAAACCCGTTTCACTAAAGCCCATAATGGAACAGAAAAAGTGAACATGCATATCACATGTAGTAACAGCTTTCCAACAGCACTATATCACCCTCTGAACGGTTTGGCTGTACAGCCTGTACTATAGCAACTTAGATCCAAAACACACTGCAGAAATCATCCACTTTGAGACCGCTTTAACTGCCCTAACTCAGTGCTAGTGAATTGTGGGAATTGTTTATTGTGGCATCAGAGCTCCCTGACAGAGACTAAAAGTCTCACAAAGCTACAGTTCCCAGAATTCCCTTGCCTTGAGCCAGGGCAGTTAAAGCATTCTCAAACTAGATTATTTCTGTAGTATGTTTTGGGCCTTAGATAAAAGATCCCTCGTCAGTTTTTCAACACTTACACTTTTAACCAATTCACCATCATGATGTTCATATAAATTATTAAAGTTTCAACTCAGCTCTGGGTAGGTGGTACCACATTCAAACTGTTGTCCTGCTACGAGCCACTAATCTGTCTGACAAGGTTGTGGGAGTAAAGAAGGCAAGAATAATTTTGCCATATGTATTTATGCTGCAGTAGGAAAGACAAAATGACATGGGCCCTTAGTATCTATTGGGGTTTGATTCCAGGAGTCCCAGGTAGATATCAAAATCTGTGGATGCTCAGGTCCCATTAAATACAATGGCATAGTAAAATGGTTTCCCTCATATAAAATGGCAAATATTTTAAAATATTTTCTGCTATGGATGGTTGAACCCGTTGATTAAAAAATGAGTGGATAACCGTGGGCCAACTGTACATGCATCAAATATTATTAGTGCCAAAAATATTAATTATTCCTACACCAGGCCAACAGTCACATGATAACCAAAAAGAACAAAACATATTTAACAAATAATATCCAGAATGATAATTTTATTAAAAATATGGAAACATAATCTGGGAGAATTTGGACAAGCACATCACTGCATACAGAGATCTGTCATTCTACCCATAATTTATTTTAAAGCTAATTTACTTGGGAAGTTCAAGTAAAAAATTACAGTCATTTCTTGGAGTATAATGTTTCACAAAGCATGATTCTGTATAATGTGCATGTTTTATGGTGTTCTTCTTTTCAAGGAGAAAACCACAATGAATGGCCTGTATGTAACTGAACTGAAATTTATGCTTAGAACTCCCTTGCTATCCTGGGAAGAAAGCAATCCTAGTGCAGTACAGTATTCTGTCCTAAAAGCTATATGGAAACAGTTTAGACAGATCCACAGATCTATTCCCATTCCATGGAGGCAGATCAAGCTTTTTATCTCAACAAGGTTGGATCAATTGCTTTTAGGGATCAACAAAAAAGACCCTAACTTTTGGTGCAGTGGACTCCTTTTAGAGTCCTCTTCTGTATCTTCCCTCCTTGGAGAGGACATGTTCTTAAGGTCCTTGAACAAACCTGGGCCCCTTCCACATTACACAATTACAGCACTATGATTCTGCCTTAACAGCCAAAATGTCACACTATGAAAACCTGGGACTTGCCGTTTCATGAGTTAATTAGAATTCTTTGCCACATAGTTCTGGTACTTTATCAAGTGACCAATTCCAGGATTCCACAGGATGGAAATATGACAGTTAAAGTGATATCGAAGTGTTATAAATGTGTAATGTGAAAGAGCTCTAGGAGAGAAGCCATAGAAGGAAATCTGCAGACAGTATGTGGGTTTTTTTTATTTATTTTAAATTTGTCTGTTCTCTTCAAATATTTTTCTTGATTCTTTTGGGATCAAACAACAGCAACAGTAAGTAAGCTGGAAATTTCCTCAATCCTGCACAGATATCACAGAGGCTTTAAGGAGGAAAGCCTCCACCAGTTCTAAACAGGCATGCAGTTCTATTCCCAAGCCTGGCTTCTTTTTCAATGTTTCTTTTTTTCTCTTTTATTGTATGTTTGCTTATACTTGTCTGCTCAGACTAATATCCAGCCAAGGCACATCCTATACTGACAACACACTGACAATTTTCTCTTCTATGCTGTATGAGAGCTGGTTTGTCCTTCTGCAAGTTCTCCAAGATCATATCCACCTGAGTTAATGTCCTACTTCTCTGCACCACTGTGGACCATGCATGTTCAAATATTAGTGTTTCATTATGCAAAATTCCATGTTTTGCATACTGTAGTATAGGAGAAGCCAAGCCTTCAGAAGAAGAAAGCTAATGCATTGACAAGTAGAAGAGAAGTCAGTTCCCTGTGACTTCTGATTCAGACCAATATTAAACTGCTTAGTTCTGAAGAGGTCAGAAACAAATGCATCCCAGCAGTAAAGACAGAAGTAATCTATTAAGCATACATTTAAAAGTTGCATCCTGGCATGGAGTAACATCCTTTTGCTAAACTATTCAAGTAGAACAGCCACAATCTTATCTGATTTTTTAAAAAACAAACAAACATTTTTTTCCATTTTATATACTGTATTAAGCCTATCTACAAGACGCTACCTTGTTTTATCCATGTTACACATTCAAATCCACTCTGGAATCACAGGTTGAAAACACACTGCAAAAATAAACCAGTTTGAGCGCACTTTAACTGTCCTGGCTCAATGCTAGGGAATTCCGGGAATTGTAGTTTTGTGAGACATTTATCCTTCCTGTCAGAGACCTCTGGTACTACAAATGCAATTCGCAGGATTCCCTAGCAATGAGCCAGGACAGTTAAAGCAGTCTTAAACTGGATTATTTCTGCAATGTGTTTTAGACCACAGTTTTCTCCCAAGAATTATGTGAATATTCCTTAGTAGAGATTCTCAGTCCTTTCAAAAACAATAGTAGTTCAAAGTCTCCCAGAGTGGAAGCTATGAATGTTGAACCAATGTTAAACTAAGTGATACGGACTTGCTGCAAGTAACATTTAAGTGTTCTGTGTTTCATTTACACTTAGGGGAGTTCTTTTTTAAATAGAAGTGGGGAAAGTGTGGCCCTTGGGATAAGGCTCTGCAACTCCTTTCAGCCCTAGCCAAAAGAGCCAAGGCAGAGGGATGATAGCAGCAGCAGTCCAGCAGTATTTGGAGCATCCCTTTTCCATCACTGAATTATGAGTTTTGTTTCTTTTTCTTTTTTACAGTTAGCTAAGCTAAGAGTATTGGGGGAAAAAGTAGAAGTCCCTCCACAAAACAGGCCTGTATCCAGTTAACATTTTGATTCTACTTGACGTGAGACAGAAGACCCCTTTATTAGGATATGGCTCAGTCCGGGATATCTGAAAAAGAATCCAGAGGTGAGACAAAGATTTTCAAACATTTTGCAAACTCTAAAATTCATTAAGATGATATCTGCCTCACCCTCATTTGCGACTGTGGATCAGTAGTAAGGACCTTTCAACTTAGTACCATAAAATCAGTTTTAAAACACTAAAATTGACTCTCCTAAATCAACATAAAATATCTGAAAAGGTTTCACAGTTTGCCACTCTTTTCTTCCACCACCCAGTAAAATGGATGGCAAGAGGCTGATACACATTGCATATTTTATTTTACATTATAGTACTACATCTTGTGCTTAGCCATTTTCATTTCAAAATCAATTCATAACCTATTAGAAACCCACCAAAGTAGCTAACTGTGTATCTACTGATTTCTGCACTGTTTCAGTGAATAAAAAGGATACAGTGATTTTCTTAAAAACAGCATGGCTTCAGTTTCAACAATCATATTCTTTTGAGTTTCTCGAGACACTTATGGGACTGATCAAAAACTGTCTATTAAGATGGGCTGGGAGCACTTTCTAGCAAAGTGGCTTAAAGGAAGTAAGCTCTGAATCCCTAATGGAACTTAAGAGGTGACTTTAGGCAAGCTACTCTTTCAGACTCTGTCCAAAATGTAAGACTAATACCTACCTTGCAGGGTTGCTTTAAGTACTACAGCAGTCATGTGAAAGCACTTTCAACACTCTACAATATGACAATCCTCATCAGAATAATTTGTAGTGTGCACAATGACATTATTTCTCACTGTGCCCTCTGAACCATACTGATCATCTTGGCCTTCTCTCTTATACAACAATTTATTCTTAGCCATGTTCAGAGTTCTGTGGAAGATCAGCCATCTAGAATTCCTTACTAGCTTGATTTATGTTCCCTTTATTTTATAGACCCTCCCCTTTCACAGCTCCAAGAGCCTAGAACATTCTGTGATAATGCTGAAGAAGCTGGTGGAGTCAGAAGTATTACAAATAATTGATATGAAAAATGTGAGTGCCACTTCCCATCCTGGTGCAATGGCTAGCAGAAAACCCTGAAGTAACAAGCAATCACTTGGATTGTGGGATTATCAGATGTGTGTCTCCAGAAAGAAACCAACAAGTATATGAATTGAGGGATGTGGAACAGAAGGGGGAAAGCATCTTTCCTGTTCATTTTTTCCTACTGATGGGTGATATCTAAGACAGATGGTCTCTGCTTCAGCAGAGGCCTTCAACTCATTTTCTTCTGCAGAACCAGTGAAGTATGGAAACATTAGGCAGATGGGGACTTCTTTCTTATTTCCAATTATATCTATCTATGTAGATGGAAAGAGATACCAAACCAATTAGAGCTATTTCTTCCTGCATCAACACACATATGGGCACTAGTTTACATGTCATCTTATGGAAGAATAGGCTTTCCCCCTTTATGTTTATATCAAGGTAAACAGAAATGTAGAGATAGGGCTGTAAATTCTAAATTACATGCAAGACATGTCTGACTCACTGGCAAGACCATAGAGAATGTGCTTCTTTGCTTGGTACCATTTAGGGCTTGGTACCTTTTAGGGTACAGTTACACAAAATGCCATTTTGAAAGATCTCAAAATTATGTTTTTAAAAAAATCACTGTCTGAACCCTTCATCTTCCCAGGGCTTTTAGGAACTTTGATTACCTTTACTTGCTTACTTCAGAGACTATGTGATTTCAGAGTGCTTATGCCAGAGTATGGAGTCAGCTTGGTGCAGGAGTTTGAGTGTTGGACTAAGACACTGGAACGCCAAGGTTCAAATCCCCACTTGGCCCTGGAAACCCACTGGATGACTTGAACAAGCCACACTCTCTCAGTCTTTGATTAAGAAAATGGCAAACTTCCTCTGAATAAATCTTGTTATGAAAGCCCTATGAGAGGGTCATTACAGGTCAAAGTTGACTTGAAGGCACATAACAAGAAAATGCCACATTAATGTGATGGAAACTGCCTCACTCAGGCTATTACACTTCAAAAGAAAACTATCAACCAGTTTTCTAATTTGGTTTAAGATACTGTGATAGTGACATACAAGACACGCAACTGATTTATCTATATGTATTTTTGTATTTTACCCACATCTTTACTTCAAAAATATACATAGTATAAGAATAAGCCTTAAACATGAGAACGACAAAGTGTACATGCCCGAAGAAAATACAACTCGATCCCATGACCCCTGCTCCTCTCTTCCTTTCTTATTAGCAATGTTTCATACTGCATGTTGAATACATTCCCAGTTTCAAATGTTGGCCAGGTATCTCTTTTATATATCGTATAAACAAAACTACATTTCCAGTGTCATGATAAATATTTATTTACAACTTTCTCCATAAAGTCTATTGTTATATCAATGAAAGACAAAACATACATCTCCTTCCCCCACATACACAAATTAAAATACAGAACAACAACAACAACAACAACAAAAACCAAACGAATAATGACAAAACATGGTTCACACATATTTATGTTACAACTTTAACTTAACCATATGACATGATAAGTAAGTGTCTTAAGAATCCAAAGACAATTATGAACAGCTTTATACCCTGAGGAATTTTGCTCCAAGCAAAATTTAGATTCATTTTTCCACAAAGGTCTGACAGTCTGCACTCATACATTTGGAAAAGTAGTCCCATACGTGGTGTCAGCCAACAGGTCAGAGACTGCAATACAGTTGTAAAAAGATGAGAACCAGATAATTAAGAAAAGGCACACATCTAAGCTCTAGTTCCCCGCCCAAAAATCTTCCTCTTGCAATGTTTTTTTAAAAGTCCACTAAAAAGCTACCAAAACCCTACTTATAAAAAAATCATCCTCACTCAATAGAGAAGAATAGGCACTGAGTGGAAAGTGTATGGGGGCAAGATCAGAGAGATCAAAATCTAGCAGTCAGAAAGCCTAATGAGGCAGACATCTATAGCAGAAACTAAAGAAATATCAGGGGAGTAGAGAATAAGGAGGCTCTAGTCACCTCTTGTTTACAATTTTGGCAACAGAGTTTTACAACAAGGCTTGTGGAAACCTGCCAAAATTACGGTTTGTTTCTTATACTTAAAGCTTGCTCAAGCTTATTATTGCTTCCTAGCACATAAAAATATTGTAAATCAATTGACAAAAGTATCCTAAAGTCTTTTCTTAATTATCTGGATCTGTTTCTTTCACAACTGCAATTCTCTGTATTCTGCTAGCAAATAGGATGGAGCAAACTGTCCTACACCAGCTGTCATCTCTAATGTGAGAAAGTATATACAGTGGACCCTTGTTATACGCTGGGGATTGGTTACAAGATCCCCCGTGAATACAAAATCTGTGGATGTTCAAGTCCGATTAAATATAATGGCATAGCAAAATTGTGTCCCTTATAAAAAATGGAAAATCAAGGTTTGATATTTGAAATTTATACATTTTTGGAACATTTTCAAACCGTGGATGCTTGAATCAGTGTATAAAAAATCTGTGTATAAGAAGGGCCAACTGTATTTTGATGGCAATTAAACAGAGCAAAGCTGAGAGCACAGGAGTGGGGAATATAAACACTCAGATCTGACTGTGCCTAGAAATTCTGAAATATTTTTCTCAAGCCTATCATAATCATTACTGAACCTCTGATCCTTTCATTTCAATCCACACAAATGATATAAATTCATTTGCTTTGAACAGAATGAATGAAATTGAGCTAGGTAGCAAGCATTAAGGCACTGAAATAAATGAAAGCGCAACACATTTAAAATGAAACTTGCTGGAGCAAAAAAAAAATCTATTTTTAGTATTTAAGAAAAAAAATCACTATCTATATACAGAGCAGTTAAGTGCCAGTTATAAATTAGTTTTAAGCCATATTTAAATTAGAAGCTAAAATAAATGTAACTGTATTAAATTCTCCCTGCACTGAAACCTGAGAAACAAGGTATTTGTTACATGTAACTGAGGACCTATTGTCCTCTTTTGCATATAAAACTTAAGAATAGATATATGTTACGTGTTTATGCAGTATGACTTTTTGTTTTTAGTGTTTTTGTTTAAAATATATATTTAAATATCTGGCTAAAACTAGCACAGAATTAATTCAGATAATGCTAAGAAGATCAAGTAACTGGAAACTAAAAATACAGTAAGAGATGCACATTAAAAAAACATGAACAAACAAGAGACTGGTATTGATTTCAATGAGACAAATTTAAATGAGTTAGAAACATGCACTGTTAAGAATTCATGTATTTAATCTTCAGTGTAGTCATAATTTTTTAACTCACTTAATATTTCACCATCCCCAATGCTGGCCAAAAAGATGCTCAGATTAAAAGACAGTTGTTTCACCATTGTTCAAAAGAAAAGGTGGAAGTATTCCCAATTCTATTTTGCAGATAGGAGACAGGCTTTGTCCAGCACATCAAAAAAAGGTAACAGTCTCTCTCAACACCTGTTAAAATCCTACCTGTGTTTTTTGATGCCATTTGACAGAGTCTCTCCACTTTTGCAAGGCTTTTCTTCAGACATATCCGATGTTATAGTATTGCTAGAATCCATGCTGTCTTCTAATGAGTATGTTGTCACAGTTTCAAATCCACTCAATGATTTTTCAGATTCTGAATCTGCAAGGGAGGTAATCGTCAATGAAACAAACTTCACCACAGTCTTTAACAGAGTAATGGACACCTCCCTCACACAGAGTACTGAAATTTGAGTAGACTCCTTTTGCTGTAATGATGACAGCATTTGTCCAGTGAAAATGTAGCACTGGTGGAGACTGTCTGTGGCAGAACATGGTCAAGCAAATTGTTCAGCACCGAGGAATATACGTTAATGGTGAATGTCAGCGGGGCAGCCAGGTATGAACTATTACCAACATATCTCACATGCTCCAAACTTTGAACTTGTGCAGATGCAACTTGTTCTGTCCCTCAACCACAAGCAAGGGAAAATAAACAGACCACAAGATAGGCTGTTTGTGCCCTTCCCTTCTTAATCATTAAATCTCACTGCTTTTAACTACAGTTAGAGGTTATACCAACAGCACAGTGACCCACTGTTGACACTAGCTAGGTTTTGTCTTAGGCAGGATTAAAAACCTGTTTGGGATCACGCTGTAAGATATGAGCGGCCCATTTCATAGTTTAAGAAAATGGCTGTTGCAACGCCTTCTCATCTTTCATATCTGCCTTTAGAAGTGTGGCATTTCTCACAACAAGTTAGTTCTGCGTTACTAATATCCAACATTAGACATTTCCCAGTTTAAAACATCTTCAATACATGCCTTATTCCCTTTTCAAAATAATTTTATTCAGCAAGAAAAGATAAACACGCAGCTGAACATGTTAAATATACTCACCAAAAGCAAAATCCAGTCCAATGATTAAGGACATCTTTTCCACACTGAAGGGTGTGATATAAGAACCAAAACACTGCTTAGTTCTGGAAACTTTTGAGGATCTTCAGAGCAGATGCAGAATAACTCATATGTTAAAGCCATAGAGTCCATGAAGAAGTACTGTATGAATTACCACTGCTATTTGGTTATGGACGTATCAGTGGGTAAATAAGTACCTTTAAACACAGATACTTTCCCTCTATCATTTATGTTGTTTATTATTTTATTTAGTTATAATCTGCCCTTTCCTCAGCCCTGAGGCTCAATGCATCTATAGAGGCACTGCTTAATTATATATATAAAAGCTATCAGCAGTGTCTGTTGTTGTGTGCCTTCAAGTAGTATCTGACTTATGGCAACCAAAGGCAAAGCTATCACTGCTATTTCTGCAGCTGAGAGGGTATGACTCTTGAGTTTATCAGACAAGGGGAATTGGAAGTATAATCCGATGGCAATCTGAATGCAATCATGGGTTTAACGTTATTGCATGATAGACCACCACACTCAAATTTGGGCAATGGGAAGCCAGTCTGAACACAATCATGTGGTTTTACGTTATTGCGTGATAGACCACCATACGCATATTCGGGCAATGGGAAGTCAGTCCGAACGCAATCATGCGGTTTCACGTTATTGTGTGATAGACTGCCACACTCAAATTCGGGCAATGACATGCTATTTTCGGGCAATGGGGAGCCAGTTCGAATGCCATGCGTATTCACGTAATTGCGCGAAACTAGTGACTTTAAGTGAATGCGTTCTGGCCCCACTTTCTTTTCATTCGTATTTAAGAGAAATTCTCCCATTTGATAAATTCCTCTGTTTCCATGGCCAAGTGGGGGACTGAACCCCGATCTCCAGAGTGCACGTCCTACGCTCAAACCACTATATCATGCTGGATCTCAGTGTACATTTGCATTATTACTTTCTGGCCTTATAGTATCCCAAATTGCTTCCCTGAAGAAAATTTTGCTAGAATTTTTCTCTAAATCACATTCTGGTCAGAACTTAACTGGTAAAGGTCCAAGATTTCACCATCATTCAAAAGCATGTGGAAAGTCTGACCCATGACTTTCCCAGGTCAAACTAGGCAGTATAGCAACTGGCCCAAATGGGTACCTAATTCAGGGCTGATTACACTCTCAAACATAAGCATTTTCTGTTTTATAGATGTCTGTAATTTTATTATACACAGGTAAGGAGCTTTCCAAGGAACTCAAGGGTTACTAGCATTTTATCTTCTAGTGCCAGGGAAAATACAGTTAATTAAATTTCTCTTTCTACAGTGATAACAGCAGAAAAGAACCAAGGATAAGACATGCAGACCTCTCATGTGATGTATACAGCTCATGCTATAAACACATCGCATCAAAATGCAACACATGTATAGATGACAGTGCAAAATTTTGAGAGTTTGACAACACTGAACTTTTTCAGCAATTAATATTATGAATCTAAGACTGCCACCACAACTCAGAACACACAAGTAAGGCACATTCTTTATTCATGCTTGTTTATAACCTACCTACCTATCTACCTTTTAAATGTTATTTTAGTGTTTGAGGCTATGATGTTCTCAACACATTTTCATTCTCAACACATTTTAATATTTATGTAGTGCAGATAACTGAAAAATAAGTGTTCATTGGATAAGCTATATCGTACAAAACAAAGAGCTCTCAGTCTCGTTCTGTGCAAGAATTTTTAGCCAGACTTCTAAGGCTAGTTAGGGAATCGAGTTCAATGTCTATCTCTCCACCCAGAATAACAGAAGGAGGTGGAGATGGAATGGAGAAAGACAGAGGCCTTCTTATATATATATATATTCAGCTATATAGATATATATATTCAGCTTGTGTTGCAAAACAAATCCAAAATCAAACTAAGTAGGTAAACGTTTTGAGACAGCTTTCTAGCTGAACAGGCTGTTCTACTGGATAGATCAAGATTTACAAGCTAATTGTGGAAAACACTGTTTTTAAACATCTGAAGACTTTTTTGAGCTGCAGCATGATTGCTCTGCTGACAGACATACCAAGCTGACAGGCACTTAGTGTTGTGTGTTTCCAATAGTTCCATATTACCTTTACAAAATTATAATATATTCTTATTCATTTAGAAGATAGAACAAGGTAAACTATGTAACTTAGGTCCATTCTTTGAAGTCTAAAGATCAGTCTAAATGACTGGCCAAATACAAATGTTGCTGTTATTTTGTTCCTTGAAGTCATTTCTAAGTTATGGTGATCCTAAGATGAACCTATCACAGGATTTCCTTCACAAGACTGGTTCAGAAGGGGTTTGCCTTTGCCTTTCTCTGAGGCTGAGACTGTGAGACTTACCCAGTGTCACCTAATGCATTTCCATGCCTGAGTGAAGAGTTCAACAGGTCTTCCAGATGTCTAGTCCAACACTCAAAACATCACAACACACTGGGCCTTTCCAAATGCAAATACAGTTACTTTAATTAGTTAGAGTTGTTTCTTGAAAGATTAAAACACACAGTATTACAAGTGTCCTAAATTAGCTCTTTCACAGAGCCAGGTTTATTTTAAAAAGCTATAGCAATTCTAAGTTCCTTTTATAAAAAGCAAATTATCACAATACTCATTCAGTAACTTCCTTTATCTCAAGCAATTTTAGCATGCCTAATTAATGATTTAGCGGTTTTAGTGTTGGACTACAGCTCTGGAGTCCACAGTTCAATTCCCAGCTTGGTCATGAATCTGACTGGGTGACCTTGAGTAAGTCACGAGCTCTCAGCCCCAGGAAGAAGGCAATGGTAAACCTCCTCTGAACAAACCTTGCCAAGAAAACCCCATGATACGTTCGCCTTTGATAAGACAGAACGACTTGAAGGGACACAATGACAACAACAAAATAATGGCAGTATTAATTCCAGAATACTTGAAGTAGTATTCATTTAGATTTGGTCATGAAGCTTTACTAGAAATAGAATAAATCATACCTTTCTACTAATAGCAACATTAAGGAGCTAGGAGTCTAGACTTTTACTCGCCAAAAGGAAGCACAGATTGCACAGGTTTTTATATTTCCAGGATAGCCTTAGATATAATTTTAAGCAACAAATGCTTGTTATAGGCATCAGTATTACATTTGTATGCATTTTAACATTTGTATATATCTTAACATCAATATCCCAGAAAGCCTTATTTTTCCCCAACTGAATGACTTCCAGAGTTTTGCCACATTTTTCCCTCGAAGGCACACTTGTTCATTTACTTTTCTACATTATATTTCTATCCATCAGAAAGCACTTAAGGTAAGGGTGTATACAAGAAATTGTGATCTACTGGTACATTTACGGACAATTGCTCTAAAGTAGGAAGGGTTTCTGACTCCCAACTATTTAAAAATAGCAACAACAAAATGATTTTCACCTCACCTACAACTGCTGTAATGGGGGAGGGTGGGAAGCATCAGGTAACCAAGAACAGACTTGTGTGTAAGAGAAAGGACTGTAAACTCAGCTCAGTTCTGGTAATGAAAACAAGTCCCTGGGGTTATAACGCTCGAGCTCTAAGTTTATGATTTCTATTGCTAATTGGTGTGTCTTGAGACTCAACAAAGTAGGTCTGACAAATCTGAACTTGCCCACCTCTGGCTTAAGGTACAGTGCTTTTTGGAAACAGGTGTATTGTACTTTGGTTTGTATAACTGGGTTTAGAGCAGCATTTCTTTTAAAAAAACCTGCATGTTGGTCAATATAATCATGAACAAAAGCAGATGTTACCAGGTAGACCACAACAAACTCTGTAGGTATCTGGTAAGAAGTGGCACAACCTAGAGCAATGGTCCCCAAACTGTGCCCTTTAAGAGATTTTGGACTTCAGCTCCCAGAAGCCTCAGCCATGTTGGCCAATAGTCTGGGATTCTGGGAGCTGAAGTCCAAAATCCCTTAAAGTGCACAGTTTGGGGATCACTGACCTAGAGGCACACAACAGGTTCTATGCAAGGGCTAAAGTGCTCATTCTCTAAACCACTTCTTGACCTCTGATCTTGACAATGTTTTTTTTAAACTTTATGATAAATGAGAACATCATGTCAAACCCTTCACCTAGAAAAGCTTCCAAAAGGGAAGATTAGCTTAGTAGTATTCATTCTGCTTAACCGATCTGCATGCAGATTCAAAACTTCACAGAACCCATTGCTCTCCTCTTGTTACTCTCCCACAAAAGGGAATCTGATCGAGAGGTCTGGTTCTTGTTTGCACGTTCTGGTTATTGTTTCCAGACTCTCCCTTTGCACATTAGACATGGCCTGGACAGCAATTTGTCTGTTCTAAGGTAACTCTGAAATTGTAGCCAGCTCCATGGTTTCAGTAGCAGCAAGACAATTTGCACAGTTAGTTTGTTACAGTGCCTTTCTCCTTACATCTGATATGTTAGACTAATAAAATTTAATCAAATAAATTTTAGTAATGTATTTAGTAATACAACCTAATAACTACTTATGGTATGTTATAATCTGTGCTTTAGTAACCAAATTTAAATTTTTACTTCACCTTGTAGGACCGAGAGGAGCAGATGGCACTGAGCCCAGGAGTAAGCATAGCTCTTACAGGAATTAAGCTGGGCTATGAATAAATTTTACATACTTCAGAGCTTGGAAAATTTACATTTTTGGACTGAAGCTACCCCAGATCTCATCATTAGCATAGCCATTGGTATTGCAGTCCCTCCCATTCCCCCCCCCCCCCAAAAAAATTTCCAAGCTCTTACATACCCATTGATGTAATGGAAACCTTATTGCTACAGTTGTGATTGTTCGCATTAATGCCCAGCATATTCTTCTGCCACAGTAAAACACACACACACAAACATTGCACAGTAAAAGTAAATATATATTGCAAATTCACTGGGAGCAAAGTTGTTTTCTTTGCTGTTGGTGGTGTAAATGTGTTAAATTTTGCCATCATAACTTGATCCTAAGCATATAAAGAAATTCACATTCTGATATGGATTTAGTTTACTGAGTCATATGCTTACCTGAAACAGCATCATAGAACTGTTCCTCACTGAGGATGCTCAAAGGTGATGACCCTTTGACTAGGGACTGCTCTAATTCATGGTGTTCAGTGGCTAACGTTTCTAGAGCTTCAGATAAGATCTTGTTTTTCTCTTGCTCATGCTCCAGTTTCAGATTCCTCACCTATAAGTAGAAACATGTATGAATAAAATCTCATCTCTCCCAAGAACGTGAGACTAAAAGCTATTTCAAGAATAGGCTCGGGTTTGCAATTGAACCATGTCAACAAGCTCCTAGAATGAGATTAAAAATGCTAAGCAAATTCTGCACTTCCCTTATGGCAAAATTTTGGAGTATTACAAAACAGGAAAGTGTAAGAAAAGGGCTTGTATAAAGCAATACTGCTAATTGAATTCAAGGCATTATGAAAGGCAACATAGACATACTAGGAGACAGTTCATGTCTCCTTTCTATTTTTACAGATCTGCTAGTGTGAATTTGAGGTAACATCACACTTAAATTAATTTAAGCATGACAGGTCACCCTGAAGCACCTTGAAGACCAACTTGTTCGTTTTGGCATTGATGTTCGTAGCTTTCATGCCGTGAAAAAGTTTTTATGCCTACACATAGTTTTTAAAAATATGTCCTACCACTGTCATAGTCTGGAACAATTTTTACTAGCCACAGATTAATATATGGGGAATCTCAATTCTGGAGTAAATGGTTTTCCAGTTTCAGACAATCACAATCCTACTCAGTTTTGAACTTTGGACCATTTCCCCTGGATGGCACTGGTGCTTTTTTCCAACAATTAACTATTAGGACAGAAATATCTGCCTGTAGACAGCAAGGAGTGTAGCCACTGTCAACCATAGCATGGTATTTTCCAGTTTGATAAATGTAAAGCAAAACTTGGAAAAGTCAATTTTTACAGGGCCATGCTCCTTGTGGGTACTTGGGACACAGTCAAAGAATAGCATTTCCAAGCTCTGTTACAATATACTTTATCTGGGATTATCATTGAAAATTTAACTATCTCTCTATACAGCTGCCTGGGTATGGACAGATGGGGGCAAATTCTGTCATGAACAGAATAAACTCTAATGGCTGACTGCTAGTTTCTAAGCCCTATTCAGGATGTTAGTACTGACCACACTATGTTGGTATTGGTATTAAAGTCCGAAATGGCTAATGTAGGGCATCTCAGGAATATCTTCCTATGTATGAATCTTCTAATGTAGTGTGATATATATGCTTCAAATTTCTTAATGCGCAAATTCAAAACCTCACATTTGTGATACAGAACCTTCTTTGTAATAGTAACCTGGGGGGGGGGCAGTGTTTCACAAGAAAGACCCACAAAACTTAATATATTAAGGAAAAAATGTTTTAAAGATAATTGATAGTAATAATTCATTCTCACTATGTATTATAATTTGAGAACAGATGTGCACGGAAAAGTCACATAATACCCATGATAAAAGTGAGTATTAAGTTTCAATATTTGAATTTCTATATGCCAATTTCATTTTGCAACAAGAACAATGGAGTGAAGGCTTTGGGGATATATTTTTGTATGTTATAATTCATAGGTTTTAAATTTAAAGTAGTGACCCGTATATTTGTAATTATTTACTATCAAGTTGACTTTTACTTATGAGACTCCTCCAAGAATTCCATCATCAACAGCCCTGCTTATGTCTTACAAACACACGGTCATGCTTTCCTTTTTTGAATCACTCCATCTGTAATGCACTCTTCTGCTTTTCCTACTGCCAACTTCCACTTTACCAAGCATTGTCACCTTTTTCAATGAGTTACTGTACATTGATTTTTTATGAGTCCAAAATATGTCCACTTCCACTTACAGGATTGAATTCAGCTTGTGTGCCAAGCAAGAAATTAAGAATTTTAAATGCAAGGGTGAAACTAGGAGGAAATGCCAAATTTAATACTGTCTTTCTTCCTAATCTTGCTTTAAACTACAGACAAATTAGTCATGACTATTAAAGTCATTTAAGTAGACCACAAGTTGAACATGAGTGAACAGTGTGATGCGGCAGCTAAAAAGGCCAATGCTATTTTAGGCTGCATCAATAGAAGTATAGTGTCTAGATCAAAAGAAGTAATAGTGCCACTGTATTCTGCTCTGGTCAGGCCCCACCTAGAATATTGTGTCCAGTTCTGGGCGCCACAATTCAGAAAGGACATTGAGAAACTGGAGCGTGTCCAAAGGAGGGCGACAAAAATAGTGAAGGGTCTGGAAACCATGCCCTATGAGGAACGACTTAGGGAGCTGGGGATGTTTAGCCCGGAGAAAAGAAGGTTAAGAGGTGATATGATCACCCTGTTTAAATATTTGAAAGGATGTCATTGAAGAGGGAACAAGCTTGTTTTCTGCTGCTCCAGGGAACAGGACCCGGAACAATGGATGCAAGCTACAGGAAAAGAGATTCCACCTGAACATTAGGAGGAACTTCCTGACAGTAAGGGCTGTTCGACAGTGGAATGCACTCCCTCGGAGGGTGATAGAGTCTCCTTCCTTGGAGGTCTTTAAACAGAGGCTGGATGGCCATCTGTCAGGGATGCTTTGATTTGGATTTCCTGCATGGCAGGGGGTTGGACTGGATAGCCCTTGTGGTCTCTTTCAACTCTACGATTCTATGATTCTAAGTGAATTATCTTATCATTTTCCTTTAGCACAGCATCTTTTTTTTTAAAAAAAATAGCCAAATTTCTTATTAAGCTCCTTATAACTTTATGCCAAACAGCCTTATTCACCTCCACTGTTATCAGAATGCTTCATAAACATTATCTTTTGTCTACTATTGAGATAATACTATGATGATATAGTTAAACAATGGTAATACACTCATCCCTCCACATTTGCTGGGATTAGGGCAAATGACCCCCGTCATTGTGGAAAAACCGTAAATAACAAAAACACTATGTTTTTACCTGAGAGAGCACCTCTCTAGGAATTTCTAGGTCCTCCAGTGCAACTCTCTGGTCATCATCTGCCAGACAGTGCTGGAAGAGCTACAAATGCCTAATGGAGTGTTCTCTCTACGTCCTTCAGTGCAACTTTTGTTTAAAGTTGACCATAAAGTTGCGCTGGAGGACCTAGATATTCCTAGAGAGAACATATTAATAAAATCAGTGAATAATCAAATCCGCAAAAATCAAATCCGCAAATGTGGAGGGACAAGTGTATATCCACGTAAATAAAGAGGGCCTTGATCACTGAATTCTTCAGAACACTTATTAAACTACTTATTGACCAATGTGGCGCTAGATTAAAAAGTGGGGCTTTAGATATTATCATATGTTCTAACAAAAAAGTATCTAGGTGGAGTGAAACAGCAACTTTCAACTGTAATAAGGTCTATAATTTGCAAAAGTTTTTTCTGTACATTTCTGATCTAAGTGAATAAAATACACATTATACATATTGATAACCATAAGAAGTGACATATGGTATCTTTACACATAACCAAGAACATTCTGTCATCATATTTTTACTACTGGAAGCACAGTTATGTGCATCCCACTTGACACCTCCTTCCTAACACTAGATAAACTAAGAACTCTAATTCTGAGCACAGAAACATGCAAATTAAATAGACTGGAATATAATGCTTGATTCTGCATTTATGCTGCTTTCAAGATTAAAATTTTACAGTAATGTTTAAGAAGTATTTACCCTACCTTTGCATTTACCAAGTATCCTTATATTTTTAACTAACAGAGTACGCTTTATTCAAACACATTAAGATAGCACCAAAACTGAAAAGCAAATGGAGAAGATTCCAGCACTAATTATAGCCAGCAGAACCTAAAGATTATAAAAACCTAGTATTAATTAAAAGCTAAGGAGAGAGCTAAGAAGGTTTTAGCATGATGCTTTAGTGCTAACATCAGTAACAGAAAGTGAACCTTCCCAAGGACGGAAAAGACAGGATGAGCCATGGAAAGGGTCCTCTCTCTTGCAGCCACCCATCTATGTAAATATGGAATCTCAAGAAGTATTGGAAGATCGGAGGAAGGAAGATAAGGAACTGGAAGTTGGTAGACTTTACAGGGGCTCTGCTAGACCAGCAGTTATGGGGAAAACATACAGCTATGGAAAGAATGGGAAGGAATTACAAGTCCTTGGGCAACACCAGTAGTACATTTTTAGTTTTTCCTACTGGTGCTATAAGGTGCAGAAAATGAAATGGGCTTTCTAAATAGTTAAAGTTGAATCCCAGGTCACACAAAAATGAAAGAATGCACAATGCTCATATTCAGAGAATCCTCCAGAACCATGGTTTTTAGACTCATGTACCATCCCATAGCCTTGGGCACCCAATGCTGTTGGACTATAATCCAAACACACTGCAGAAATAATCCAGTTTGAGACTGTTTTAACTGCCCTGGCACAATGCTAGGGAATTCTGGCAACTGTAGTTTATTGTGGCACCAGAGCTCTCTGACAGAGAAGGCTAAATGTCTCATAAAACTACAGTTCCCAGGATTCCCTAGCATTAAGCCAGGGCAGTTGTATTTTGGACCTATGTGATTCCTGCAGCCAGCGTGACCAATGAGCAGGAATGACAGGAGTTACAGTTCAAAACGCTACCGGAGACTGAAACTTGGGAAAAGCTGGTTTAAAGGATGGTAAACAAGTGCTGTGCTTCTATGCCAGCTCCTATCCTACCCTCAAACATATGCAGAGCTTAATTTATTCTGAACTGGCAAACTGACTTGATTAGAATAGGAAGCCATTAATTAAATCCTGCATGTGAAAGGAGGAAGAGGGAGAACAGTGCTCATTCATGATCTTTCCAGCCGAGGGACTCTGGAATTTACTGGGTCAAGAAATGACCCACAATACAAAAAGTGTACATTTTCATCGTTTTTGCTTTTATTTTAACTTGTGTGTGTGTTTTTTAAATTCTGTGTGGAACTGTGCTTGATTCTGCATATAAAAACATTCCTTAGGACATGAGGCATATTAATGCTCCCCAATACAATACAATAGTTTTTGTTTTAGTCAGAATATAACCCACAACTCACAATTTTAAGGGTGTTTTAAAAACTGATCTCTATTATGTGGGCCAAGAAGTGACTAAGAAAAGATAAGATGAATTGAAGTTTGTCTTGTACCCTCATGACAATATTCTGTGTTCTCACATCTTTCAGTCTGTGTCAACTGCCATCACGAGGCAGCCACGTAACGTAGCATACAATGGTCTTGCTATTTACAGCGAGATGCAAATCCCCAAGGGATTGGAACAGATAGGAATAGTAAGTGTGCTAGGGTTTGCTTGACCACCCTGTTTTCCTTCTGTTTAATTTTTAAAAATTGTCTATAAAACAGGTGAGATCATCTAAAAAGTCTGCTGAACTTGAAGGTTCCCTGTATACAGTACATTGTTCATGTCTCTCAGGGGACTTCCTTGTGTGCTATAAACATCAACCTTCTGTCCTAGAAGAACAGGAGAGAGGAGACTGCCATTGTAGGCACACTAGATTATGATTGATAGCTGCAAACTTTGGGGCCACTGGTGAGAGATGAAAATAACTTATTTTTTCACAGCATATCATGTGCAGCTACACTTCTACTACCCTACTCTCCAGAGTGTTTCATAAGCTAGGATGAAGAGGAAGACAGGTCCTTGCTTCCAAAGAGCCTACTGTCTAAAAATAGATAGTTCAAGTCAGGAGGGAAAGAGATGAAAGGGGGGAAATATAGTTACATAGTCTTCAACTTAATTTTAGTGGGGAGTGGGGATTGGCTTCAGGGAAGAGTTAGCTTTTGGTTAATGAGAAAGGTGGTGCAACACAGAGAAGAAGAAAACAACTCACTGCTTCTCTGGCCACTATCAGTCAATTTTTCTAAAAAGCAGATGTATTCTTGTGCGCATGACAAAACTTTACTATTCAGATATTTTAATCAACAGGTACTTTCCAGATGTGCATGCAGATTAAAAAAAAATACAGGCCCACTTGCATTAAGAATTTTCTTCACTGAACACAATTTCCAAGGTAGGCCACAGGTATATTATTGCTGATGTCACTGTTATTAATGTAGCGCCATCGACGTATGTGGCGCTTTACAAGTAAAGCAACAAAAAACGAGCCTGCCCAGCCAAAGGCATACAGTCTAAATTATGCACATGTGCTCAACATCTGTGAAAATCACGTATGAAAGTCAGATTCGTACCGTGGGAGCTCCTTGCTAACTAGGAGTTCCCATTACATATAAAAAAGATTTCTGTTTGCTCACTTGCAGAACTTTCTAACTAGAGGCGACAATGGCTAGGGGGTTCTGGGAGTCATAGGCCAAAACAATAACTTTTTCAAGCTATAGGCCCATTTAATCCAGTTCCTCACTGGCATTTCTGTCAGCCAACCTAATACTGTTGAACCTGTATAACAACAACACCACCAACAACAAATATCCAGCTTTCCCCCCAAATCTGGAACTCAAAGCAACTTACAATTTAAAAATACAGTACAATTAGCTTTCCTGCTGTTTGCCTCCCCAACAAGCAGATGTCTCAGAACCTGGAAGTTCTTCTATAACTTTAGGAATCAGTAAACTTATCCTCTCAAAATCACTTCAGCAGGTGGTACAACTAACAGTACCAGCAAACTATTTTGTTTAAAAACTGTTTCCAAGAAAGCATTCTCCATAGTGTGAGGGGTGGAAATCCTGCAGCCTTCCAAACATTGGGACTGCAAGTCCCAGCATTACTAAACAGCATAGTCAATGCTGGGGAATGCTTTAAAAATACCTGGAGAGCTGTGAGATTCTTGCCCTTGCTATAGTGCAAATTAGAAATTAAGCAAATGCACCACAACAGAAAGAACATCCACTATTTCATACTTTTTCTATATTCACCTTTTCAAAAACCAACTCCAATTTTTTTTTACTTATAAGGATTTCTGAAATCAATGGAGTCTGTTTTCAAATATGTGATCTCTTTGTTAGAATACTATTTGACTTTCACTCTTATAGACCAGATGAAATTAAAACATCAACACTCCAGTTTCAGCTTCAAGGATCCTACTTCATAATTTCAAACTAAAAACTCTCTTTTAAGTTTTATATATAGTGCATTTTAAAGCTAATATGTATTCTTAACTTGTTCTTTGTCAAAATCAACTGAAGAGCATGTTTATCTGTATCTATGCACCACTCTAGCAATTTAACTAAAGAAAATCAATATCAATATTGAACTTTTCTTTAGAACATGTTCTAGTTATCTGGAAGGGCAAACACATAATAGTCACAGCGTCTGTGATACCTAAAGGCAGACTAACAAAGCTATCCCCTTGGAGATTAAAACAACACTGTGCCAGAGAAACATCATCACATGCTAGATCTTTTGTACACTGTTTCTGTGCGCGTATGTGCTTTCAGGTCGCCGGTCGACCTATGGCAGCCCCGTACATTTCATAGAGTTCTCTTGTTTCTACCAAAGCTGATTTTAACAGTAGCCCCCACTTCTAAAAAAACACTGCATTCTCATTCCTTAGGACACATAACATTTATAATCCATGCTGGGCAAGAAAGATGTTTTAAAAGCCCATTGTCCCAGTGCAAAGGAATTCATTCCACTGTCAAAAGAATTAAATGAGCAACTTTCAGACAGCACCGCTAGGAATGCAAGGCAGTTTCAGAAAAGGATGATTTCAGTTTTAGCACAGTTTAGGAGCTGGCAAGGGCAGCTTTTAAAGCTGAGTGTTGAAACCCGACACCATAGCTTTCCATTTTGTTGTCGTTGCTGTGTGCCTTTCATACTTATGGCGATCCTAAGGGGAACCTGAGAGACAGCATTGTGTAGTGGTTTGAGCACTGGACTATGACTCTGGAGATCAGGGTTTGAATCCCTGCTTGGTCATGGAGCCCACTAGGTGACCTTGGGTGAGTCACACTCTCTCAGCCACAGAGGATGCTCATGGTACAAACCCCTTTGAAGAAGCTTTCCAAGAAAACAGTGACACGAGTTGCCTTAGGGTCACCATAACTCAGAAATGACTTAAAGGCATACAACACACACACATGACCTTGGGCAAGTCACTCTCTCTCAACCTCAGAGGATGGCCCTGGCACAAAACCCATCTGAAGAAACTATCCAAGAAAACCTTGTGATGGTAATGGCCCCAGAGGGACAGACGAACCAATGAACTTGATCCCTTCCCCACCACCATTCCCTTATCCTTTTGTGTCATGTCTTTTTAGATTGTAAGCGCAGGGAAATGTCTAATTAAAAAAAAAGGTAAGCTGCTCCAAGAGCCTATGTGGCTGAAGAGCGGGGTGTATAAATACTCAAAATAAATAAATAGGTTCACCCCATAAGTCAAAGATGCTTGAAGCTACACATACCCCACCCCACCCTCAAGACCCTATCCCAGGGTCTTCATGGCCAGCTTCTTCAGAGACCATCCTGAGGCTGAGAGAGTGTGACTGACCCAAGGTCACCCAGTCTGTTTCCACACAGAACCACAAAAGTCACAGAGGAGACCTCAAGGACCATCAAGTGCATGCATGCATGCCTCCCTCCTCTCCAAAAACAGTCCCCCCAAACCCTGCCCTTCCATCCTGCATCCCTGCCAGCTGCTTTGTCAAAAGTTCCACAGTAAGAAAACACACAAGGGAAACCTACCTTGCTCCTAAGCTAAGTGCCAGATGCAAATCCAAGGGTTGATGGGCAATGGTGGCAAGTGACTCCCTCGACTCAGGACCCCCTTCTTTCCATCCTTCCTCCTCTGAATGGCTCAGGACATTGCTCAGGACCCCAAAATGCAAGGTCTCGTGGGTCACCTTCTGCTTTCCCTCCTCCTGGGCTCCAAATGCACCAAGACCAGCAGCAGCTACAGCAGCAGCAGCAGCTCCTCTGCAAAGCTTATCGCGAGAGGCAGGCAGCTCCCTCTGGCCAGCAGCCGCAGAGTCGCAGGAAGGAGGGAAAGAGGGAAGGAGGGAAAGGAGGGCGGGAAACAGAAGGAAGGGAGACCCCCAGGGGTGGCTGGATGCCAGGTGGCTTTGCTCCCTCCCTGGGGCGCCCCCACGTGGCCCCAGCTCCAGCCAAAGGAGTTGGCAAGGAGTTTTGGAGGGGAGGGCTTTGTTTTCAGCTCCTCCTCATCCACACTGCAGGAACAATCCACTTCCAGACCGCTTTAACTCCCCATGGCTCAATGTTATGGGATTCTGGGGACTGGTAGTTCTGCGAGACCATCTGTCAGAGAGCTCTCTGGTGCCACCACAAACTACAAATCCCAGGATTCCATAGCATGGAGCCCTGACAGTGGAGTCAAGCCATGGCTCAGTGTTGTGGAATCCTGGGGTCTGGAGTTTGCAGGGGCATCAGAGCTCTCTGACAGAGAGGTCCAAAACACACTGCAGAAATAATCCAGTTTGAGACCACTTTAACTGCCCATGGCTCAATGCTAGGGAATTTCCTGGGGACTGTAGTTTTGTGTGACATTTAGTTTAGCTATGGTGCCATTACAAACTACAATTCCCAGGGTTCCATAGCATTGCACCATGGTTTGGCTCCACTTTAACTGTCCATGGCTCAATGTTATGGGATTCTCAGGACTGTAATTAGGTGAGACATTTAGCCTTCTCTGGTCCAAAATACGATGCAGAAATAATCCACTTTGAGACTGCTTTAACTGCCCTGGCTCAGTGCTAGGGAATTCTGGGAACTGTAATTTACTGTGGTACCAGAGCTCTCTGAAAGATAAAGCTAAATGTCTCACAAAACTATAGTTCCCAGGGTTCCCTAGCACTGAGCCAGGGCAGCTAAAGTGGTCTCAAAATGGATTATTTCTGCAGTGTGTTTTAGACCTAAATCAGAGAGCTCTGGTGCCACAACAAACTAAAAACACCAGGCACTGGAGATAGCTGAGATTGCACTGAGCCATGGCTTGACTCCACTTTAACTGTTGATGGCTCAATGCTATGGACCTTTGGGATTTGGAGTTTGTGGTGGCACCAGAGCTCTCTGATAGAGAAGGCAAAATATCTTGCAAAACTACAGTCCCCAGAATCCCATAGCGTTGAGTCATAGGCAGTTAAAGTGGTGTTGAGCTGGAGTATTTCTGCAGTGCGGATGCAGCCAACGCCACCGGAGGGAAGGCACACAGAAAAGAAAGAGGCATCCCCTGGCTGCTACACCAGTTTAAAAACTTCATTAGGCTCAGGCCTGGACCACTAATATGGTATTAAATCACAGTTCCTTCACCTTGCAGCTCAATTTTATCAGTTTTATTTGGAATAAATTCGCATTACATTTAGGAGGACTTACTTATCGATAGGTGAGTTCAGGGTTGCAGCCTAAATTAGCTAGATGTCAGTGAACCACAGTCACAGAATATTTACATTTTGGTCTGTGTTTTTATATTTTATAAATTACAAATGGTCAATAAGATTTCTTTTTTCTTTTAAAAGATGCCACCAACAGTGAGCTCAGTTCAACAGTAAGAGATTTTTCCACCTGTCAGGTAATGTGTGTGCATTTAGGAACTGGCTTAATTCAGTGAACTTTGAGAAATTCGCTTTCTTTAAACAAACTCCGAAGCTCTTTAATGAAAGAGAATAAACCTGGGGGGTAAGGCCCCTGTGCATTCAATATACACATTGGATATGGTAGATTAGGTACAAAGGATCCTAAGCTGTTTATGATTTCTGACACCAGCATGACAAGATGTTCTAACCACAAAGGAGGACAAGGCACCATAAAATGTAAGACATTCAAGAAAAATAGAGGATATTACAAAATAAAAGCCAAAAACACTAATATAAATATAAATTCATGCTTCTCAGTCATGCTCAATAAGGAGGACATACTGGAATTCCTCCTGGACAGAAGACTGAAATGTAGGGCATGTCCTGAAAAAGGAGGACATCTGGTCGCCCTGTGGTCAGTGTTGCACTTCAATGCACACAGTTCTTAGAAGCATAGTGCAAGACTTTAAGCAGGAGCACTTTTTTTCTAAGTGTCTTTTTGGTGACAGAAACACTTAAGCATCAATAGACATATTCCCATACATGAGTGGCTGGAACTAAGGACAGCGTTTAATATTGTGAATTTGAGATGATGGCAGATCCAGAATAAATCAAGAAGAAAATGTTTAATTGGAAAGTAGATGTGCATGCATGGAAATGGTGCTAGATGACATAGAACTGAGAAAAGCCACAGAGTACAAAGGCATGACTACAGTTAAATCACTTCTCCCATTTCCAAAACATTGATCATATTTTACAGTTGAGGGATTTTAAGATAAACAATTATGGACTAATCTTAGCCTCAGGGGAAGGCAATGGCAAACCTCCTCTGAACAAATCTTGCCAAGAAATCCCTATGATAAGGTCCACAATAAGTCAGAAATGACTTTGAAGGCACACAGCACACAAACCCAAAGTCAATAAAGCCACAATGTGAAATTTCAAAATTAAGACAGTGCATCTATGCATGTGCAAAGTATTTTTCTCACCTCTGACCAAATGCAATCTCACCACAAAATTAGGCAGCAGGTCTTTAAAAAACATCTCCTACACAGATCAAGGCCTCAATACATAATTTCTCACCAAACACCTACTCCCCCTGCCTGCTTCCTCCAGAAGCTATCCTCAGCTTCATTGCCAGAGAATACAGTACAGACATTCTGTTCCTCTCTGCTGTCTCATTTTCCCATTTATGCTCCTTCTCCTTTACTTGCCATCACAAAAGATTCTCCTCATTTTTACTTTCTCCAGGTCATGACTTAATTTTGACAAATACAGTCAACCCTCCATACAGATTTTTTTTATCCATGGATTCAAACATCCACAGCTTGAAAATATTCAAAAATAATATAAATTCCAAAAGCAAACCTTGATTTTTCCCATTTTAGACAATAGACACCATATTGGGGATCCATGCAGGCTCCTGGAACCAATCCCCAGTGTATATCAGGGGCCCACTGTACTTAAACTTTTGACCATACCATTTTTAATACAAGTGCAACCTCTTGGCAGTATATGTACAGTGACTTTTCATTTTGACAGCTGTAATCTACCACCTCTCCACATACTCAGAATTAAGAAACATGTTTCTTCTGAGAACATTTTCACTAAAAACTTATGAGTTTGAGTGACAGACAAAACTTTCCTTTGTTTTTTCCTTTCCTTTCACATCCATCTTTCCCCAGTATAGTTTATAACTGAAGGGTGTGGGTAGCATGCTGAACAAATGCCTTTTTGAGGTTCAGTGTGTGGGATGTATTTTAAAATAAATGAATGGCCAACTTTAAAAAAGTGCTGAAACAGAAGACTACCCAACACATAGCAAAAGCTGTCCAAAAGAGCTTTAAATTTTTTTTAGAGTGTGGACAAGAGCCAGAGTTGTACAGTGGTTGGAGTATGACTGGAGGCCAGAGTTCAAATCCGCACTCAGCCATGGAAACCCACTGGGTGAGTCACCCAGGGTCATCCAGAACTCTCAGCCTTAGAAGTAGGCAAAAGCAAACCCTCTCCGAACAAATCTTGTCAAGAAATCCCATGACAGAGTCACCTTGGGGGGGTCACTATAACTCAGAAACAAATTTGAAAGCAAACAACAAGGGAGCAGACAGAATAATGCAGATAAGATGGGAGATCATTTCACAGCCATAGGGCAAATGTGTGGTGTAAGTGTAGTGGGTAGAGTTTTAAACCAGGACAGAAGATACCAGAAGCCCTTTCATAGTACACAGTTATAGTGGTGATTCCACTTTAGCTGTCATAGCAACATCCAGTGAAATGCTGGATTTTGCCATAGGGGGTATTTGAAGACAGAAAACTCTAGTGCCTCAGTCCTACAAACCCTAGGACTCCACAGGATGCTACCATGCTATTTAACATGGAGTATGGCATTGTAGAAATAACCCAGTCTGACACCTCTTTAACTGCCATGGCTCGATGCTATGGAATTCTGGGAATTGTAGTATGTGTATTAAGTAGCAGCTCTGCCGTAATTTGTTAAAGCACACTTTTACACACAACACACTTATAGAATAAGCTTTGCTTTCATCAAAAGGAAGTAAATAATCAGAATCTGCTGTTTCTATTTTTCCTTTGTTTAACTTTTATGTCTGGTAAAGGGGCTTGCATCACAATTTGCATCTTTCTATATCCTATTATAATCTACCCCAGTCCCACAACTGTGTTTGTTGTTAGTTGCCCTCGAGTCGACCTCAACTCATGACCCTGTGGTTAAGACATCTCCAAGAATTCCTATCCTCCGCTTTGCCCAGGTCCTGCATATCCTTGCCCATAACTTGCCTATCCATCTTGTCTGTGGTCTTCCTCTTTTTCTTCTACGCTCTATCTTTCCTAGCATTATTGGGTTTTTTTAGTGATCCATGCCTTCTCATTATGTGGCTAAAGTCTTAACTTGATCATCTTTGCTTCCAAGGAGAGGTCTGGTCTGATCTGTGACAAAGGATCTATAGGATGAAGCAAAAGAAAATGATGCCAAAGAACTTAACAAAATTCCACCAGGCGTAGTACATGCTCTGGTAATCTCTCATCTTGATTTCTGTAATGCACTCTACATGGGGCTACCCTTGTACCAAGTTCAGAAGCTTCAACTAGTGCAAAATGCGGCAGCCAGGTTGGTCTTCGAGACTTGACCATATAACACCTATCTTGAAAGATCTACACTGGCTCCCAATTAGCTTCCGGGAACAGTACAAGGTGTTGGTTATCACCTTTAAAGTCCTACATGGCTTGGGCCCGGGTTACTTACGGGAACGCATCTCCCTATACAATCCGACCCGCACTCTTAGAACAATTGGGAAGTACTTGTTAGAGATATCAGCATCCAGACAAGTTTCCACTTCCCAAAGAACTTTCAGTATAGCTGCCCCTAGACTATGGAACGAACTCCCAGAGGAGATTCACCTTGTCACATCTTTGGAAATTTTCAAGAAGGCAGTAAAGACAGAGCTCTTTCGCCACGCATACCCTCCTGACCTCCTATGAAGACCATTGGAACGAAATGAGAGCATCTGACCCTGCGATTGACTGATAATGTTTGATGTCTTACATTTGATGTTTTATGTTTTTAGCTGTGGTTTTAATTGAGCGGTAACTAATGTTGGAATACTGTTAACTGTTTTTTAACTTTGTTGTGATCCCGCCTCAATCCATTGGGAGAGGCGGGAAGATATAAATAAAAACAATTATTATTATTATTATTATTATTATTATTATTATAGCAGGATTAGACTCAAAGGAAGGAGGCATGAGAGTTGGAGGAAGAAATATCAACAATTTAACACCATACCACTAGCAGAAAATAGCAAAGACTTGGAACAATTACTGAAGAAAGCCAAGAATGAAGTGCAAAAGCAAGTTTGCAGTTGAACATTAAGAAAACATACCTTTACATACCTTTAAAGCAGATGAAGACACTGAATTAGTTCAAGATGTTCCATACCTTAGCTCAGTCATTAATCAGAATGGTGACTGCAGTCAAGAAATCAGGAGAAGACTAAGTCTTGGAAGGGAAGTTATGAAGAAACTAGACAAGATCCCGAAGTATGAAGATATATCATTGAATACAGTGCACCCGCACCATACGCGGGCACACTACATGCAGCTTTCAGCTCATGCGGAAGCCCCATGACAATTAAAGAAATAGCACGCACACACTCTATTGTTTGCAATGGGGCATGAGCATACACGGATTTCACTTTACGTGGGGGGATCCGGAATGGCTCCCCATGTAAGGGAAGGGCCCGCTGTACAAAAGTTAGGATTGTCCATGCCTTCATATTTCCCATTTCTATGTATAAGCATCAAAGCTGGACAGTGAAGAAAGCGGATGAGAAGAAAATCAATTCATTTGAAATGTGGTGCTGGAGAATTCTGTGAATACAGTGGACTACTAAAAAGATCAATAAATGGATTCTGGAAAAAATCAAGCCTGAACTCTTCCTAGAAGCCAAGATGACTAAACTGAGACTATCCTATTTTTGACATATCATAAGATGAAAGGACTCACTAGAAAAGACAATAATGCTTGGTAAGGTAGAAAAAAGTAGGAAAAGAGGAAGACAACATTCCAGGTGGATAGCCTCAACCAGGAAAGATACATCTCTGAGTCTCCAAGACCTAAGCAGGGCTGTTGATGATGGAGTGACCTGAAGGTCTCTCATTCATGGGGTGCCATAAGTCAAAGTCAACTTGATGGCATTTAACAACAAATACGAATACCTACCCCTTCTTGTTTAGAGAAGAGTTTGAGACAGTTACTAAGGGCTTCACAAGTTTCTCTTGAAGTTTCAGATACTTCTTCACCTTTCTTGAGAAATGAAGCTGGTACTCCTTTTAAAAAATGAAAAGCACAAGTGTATCTGTTACTAATTTTCTCCACTAAATAGTTAAACTGTTTCACAGATGTAAAACCCATATGTAAAACTGGTTTTATCCACGATACTTCTAAAATATCACCGAGGATGTGTTTGATACCTGCGACACGAGAAAAAGAGATTCCTAATTTAATGAGGCTACTCCATGTATATGATATGGGCATGCATCAGGTAAAGTTTCTGACAATGAAGCTCATTTTTACGAAGCTTTTCTACATCCTGCACCACTCCTTGTCTTTCTTGTCCTCTCTCAAGATGATTTTTTTTAGTAGTATCAGTTTTGGGAGGATGTTGAAGGTGGGTTAGAGAAATGCAGACCTTCAGTCTTACAGCAGCAATACAATAAGAGCTTAACTGCCCAACTGTCATCTTCTGGCCTGGGAAGGAGTGAAAGGACAGGTCCAACACTATTGGCCCTGAAGAGGAAGAGCCCTCCCCTTCCTCCTTTCAACTGTCATCTTCTGGCCTTAGAGGGAGCGAAAGGACAGGCCCAACGCCATCAGGCCTGGCCTCGATTAAGAAAAAGAGCCCTCCCTCCAGTCCATCTGCCTTGGTCCAGGCCTCAGAGGGAGAGAAGAATGCTGGACCTGATCCCCTCCCCCCCTCACCATTCCCTTCTCCTTTTGTGTCGTGTCTTTTAGATTGTAAGCCTGAGGGCAGGGAACCGTCTATTATCCCCTCTGTTGTAAGCTGCCTGGATTCCCAGTGATTGGGCAGCATATAAATAAATCCTATTATTATTATTATTATTATTATTATTATTATTACAGTGGGGAAGAGCATGATTTGCCTCTAGCTGATCCTAGTGTAGCCATAAAGTCTGCCTACAACAGGCATGATAAGTAGCAGCTCCCTCCAGAATCCCTTAGAGTGAATGGGTGACTAACATAAATAAATAAATAAATAAATAAGTAAATGGAAAAAGAAAAAGAAAAAAAGAAGCAGAAGCAGCAAAGAATCTGTGGAGTGTGTTGGCCTGCATACCGGGTGCCCTCAAAATGGCTTATTCCTCCCTGCCTACAAAGTAAGGAGTGGGACAGACCACAGTCAGGATGTTCCCCCCCCCTCCACAAGGAAACAAGCCTACCTGATTACCTACTCCTGGCACATTAAAAAAACAAACACATAGATATATTTGGCTAACTGGAATAGAGACTGGTGAAAAATTGAACCTGATGAAAGGGGGAAAAAACCCTGGATACATTTTGGAAGAAACCTCCAAGCGGTCTCTAGACAATTTTACTTATGCAAGGCTTACTTGACCTGGGTATTTCATTTTACTTGTGCATATTGTTAATTTTGGGATAATAAGTTTTCTGGACTATGTTGAACTGTTCTCCCCCCACCCCCTATGGTGCACAAACCTATCCCTATTCTTTCCATGTTATTCTTGTCTTCAGTACCAAATGTTCCGTTAAAGAAGTCATGCCCATGAGTATCTCTACTTTGTTAAAACGTGGTAACAGACACCTGCATAGAGTTCTATTATCTGTCAGTCTAAACTGGGCAAAGGTGGCTGCCATCTGCTGAGAAATGATCAAACCATTTCAAGACAATGCTGCTGACAGAACCCCTAACTAAACCACAGGAGTCCTGTTGGTGAGATTAAAATAGGGAAAACCCAAAATAGTTTAATTCAGCCTTCTCAACCTCCATACCTTTGGGGAACTCTTGAAATATGGTAATTTTCAGGTCTCAGAGAACCCCTGTATAAATATTATTTTACCTACAGCTAAAAAAAAAGTCCCCTCCATTACAGCCTATTGTAGAACTCTTAGTGACCTCATATGGAACCATAGAGTTCCAGAGAACCATTGTTGAGAAATCTTGGTTTACTTTTATTACACAAGGCTACATCTGCACTGCAGAAATAATGCAGTTTGACATCTCTTTAACTGCCATGGTTCAATGCTATGGAATCCTGGGATTTGTAGTTTGTTCTGGTACCAGAGCTCTCTGACAGAAGCTAAACATTTCACAAAACTACAAATCCCAGAATTCCATAACAATGAACCATGGCAGTTAAAGCAGTGTCAAACTGCATTATTTCTGCAATACAGATGAAGCCACAAAACTTATTAACTGCATGGGGCACTGTACAATCCCAGGTTTGTGCCTTTGAAACAGTACTAAATGAACTACTGTACAATATTCTAGAAAAGACTATCAACAGTTTCAATAGGGATCTGTCTGTCAACATGGTATCTCAAAATCCATTTCAAAACCAAGGTTTCCCCAGACACACCTTGATTAGGATGCTAGGTCTGTAAATCAGATGGTTATGACAGGCAAGCATATTTAATATGGTTAACTTTCATTCATTTGCAAATGTTGCACAAAAGTCTTAAGAAGACCATAAAAATTGGAAGTGAACATCGCAGAGCTATAGGCAAGTTAAAGCAGGTAAATTTTTACTACTTTTGTACGATGGAATACAGTACTATTCTAAGAGCAGTACAAGGGGTACGGGGCCTAAATCCAGTTGTTATTTCAAACCTACTGATTCAATAAAACTTACACAATTGTTGGGTAACTGAGTTCCCAATGGGCCTGCTCAAGTAAGATCTATTGTATGTAGACCCTGGTACAGTATTTTGGGAAGTGGAGTCTTGATTGATACAATCTACAAGGTTTCTGCCCTGTCTTTACTTCCTATAATATATTAGATACAGTGTTGATCAGTAAAGTTTTATCACAGTAAAGCACACAGTGGTTATGAAATTCTTGACACTTTTGCTGCTACAATTCACAAAGCTAATATATTCATATTTTCATGCTAATATTGTCAATTCTGCCCTTTCCCCATCTTTGCCTTAGCTGTAGCAACTAAGTGGCATTTAATTTGAATTTTTGCCTAAGGTTAAATTGCAATAAAATGTACTGGTTTTACTACACAGAACTACTGGAATTCTGAAGAATAAAACATAAAGAGATATTTTATTCTTCAGCATCCCAGTAGTTACATGTAGTGTAACCAGTACATTTTATTGCAATGTAGCTAACTCTGGTAAGCAGAGTAGAGAAATTTAGGCAAAATAGAAGCGCACTTGCATATACTGGGAAATGTTAAATGTAGGTTTATTTGTTTATTTAGCCTATTGGAATAATAAATCTCCAAAGCATATTTCAAAGCATGATTTTTAATAAGTTACCTTGAGTTGTGTCATGTGACTTAATCATGGAGAGGAAACCAGAAATCTCTTTATCTAGTCTTTGCTGGCATGACTGTGCAATCTGGAATAAAAATTAAATTAAATTAAAAAGCTATTTAGCATGCTATGCAAAATGCTGCACCTTTAGGATTCATTTTTTTTAATTGTGTAGATTTTTCCAGCTGAAGACAAGTTCTTATTTAAGAGGTCCTTCATTGTAATAAAATTTAGTACCAAGAACAGGTAAGCCATGAGAAATTTGTAATTTAATTTTCCTTGTCTTTATAGTTTTTTGTTTTTTAAAAAAAATCAGTTATGGGGCAACTGTGTTTCCCAATGGGGTAAGCAGCAGCTTTAGGGTTTAAATCAAAATTAGGAGAGTTCCTTCCCTCATTCCACTGTCCTGTTCCCAGCTAAACCTCCAGCTTGGTTGTTTATTTAAACCAGTGGTAGACACCTATTAGAAATTAAGGGGTTACACACTGGGTGGACCATATTCTCCCTGTCACTTCCCTACCGACAACACAAAACTTTCTTTAAAAAGCTGATCTGTAACTCAGTTTCTCCAGTGCCTCTTGGGGGGTTGTGGGGCAATTTCACCAAATCCTGGGAACTCTTAGACTATTTTAGGCCCAGGAAAAGCCTTTTTTCAACAGGAAGTGACCTGAAGGCTAATTTCTAGACCACCTCTTATTACAGAAGACGTTTCTCCTGGGCCCCAGCAGGAGTTGTTTGGCATTTTGGAGCAATTTCCCTCCCACCAAAATTATTTACAAATATTTGAGGGGAGGAATATGATAGGGAGCCTGGAGAAACAAAACCAAACAGGCTCCTGGTTTAAAAAGTCAGGTGATCAGTTCATGTATTTCTGATCTTTTATTATTTGGGCCCTCTCTACATACAAAAACACAAGCAGTGTACATTATAAATCAATATCTGTAAGAGAAATTTTGCAATGTTTCAAAATAAAGGTCTATATGGTTTTATTTGTAAAAGGCTAATACATAAATATATACAAAAGCTGTGGTAACTGCAATTTTTATTTTGGATAGCCTATGTTTTGCTACAATGCTCCTGCTTTGCCTCTTCTTTTCTTCTTTTTTTTTTTCATGGCCCTTTAAAGCTTTTTCTGGTCCCAAAGAGCTAAAGCAGGTGAAGGGACTTTTTAGTTCACTTGCTCAGAAATATATGAAGGCTTTCCAATTTCTTTTCCAATTTTAAAACCTGTATACCATTTTGGATGTATTATTAGTTGACAGAAGAAAGATGTTATATCCTATATCTTTTGAGTCATATGTGCTTCTAGTAGTTCAATGAAGTATCACTTCATACACTTACCTGGGGAGCAAATCCCAATGGATTCAATTTTCAAGTAGGCATAATTAGAACTGCATTGTTATTAGTTAACACATTAAGCCTAATGTTGTCATTGTGATCACCCACAACCATTTTAAAATAAAAGCTGTTGTATTTTCCATTTTCACATTTATTTATTCTCTTGAAAATCATTTCACACTGAGAAAATAAAAAAGACAGATGACATTAATTTCTGAAAGAAAATTTCTGCTGCCAAAAGCATCTTCTAGTTTTGACAGGAACAATAGTTTTGAGGTGACCCAGCTAATAGTCTAGTTTCAGAGCATGAATTTTTTAGGCTCTAGTGAAGCAAGATACACTCAGCAGTGTTAAACACAAGTGGCCATGAAATAAGCAATATGCTGGATTCAGGTGACAAGTCAACTATACTGATGAGATAAATATTAAAAGTATTAAAGCATATTTTATTTGGTGTACCCTTCTCTTAGTTATCTGAACTGAGCTTGTGAGTAAGGCAGGCCTCATGAAATAGCAGCTTTTCTTATTTATCAAAGACTATTTTCCAGCACCATTTTATTCATGGCAACATCAATTCACCATCACTTATGGTCATCTTCACCTCGTCATCCTAGATAGGGTGGCCGTCCAGATGTTATTAGACTGCACCTCCCCACATTCTTCACCATCGACTATACTGGCTAAGGCTGCTGGATCTTGAAGTCCAAGAACATCTGGAGGGATGCTTGATTCCTGCATTTTAGCAAGCACGGCATATACAACAGTCTATAGCTGACAGGTATCCTCTCTCCAGCTAATCAAAAATAAAGCAAAACAAAAACCCGTGTGACTTGACAGGAAGCAGAAAAATAGGTGCCATTTGTTTGTCCTCTGGAGCCTTGCTCTGGGTTCAATGTAATTTTCTCTCATTGTAATCTCTGCATGAAAACAGTGCCCAACATTTTTGTTTCATTCCCCCCCCCCCTTCTGAAACCTGTTTCAGCCTTGCTAGTGAAGAAATGAAAAAATCCAACTGACAGTTGACAAAACAAGAAGACAAAATACTCATAGTTTCAAGTTAAAACATATGGTAATCTTTGTTAGTATGTAGTTGACTGAGCTCATAGATGAAATTGGAATTACAAGGGGAGGGAACACTGATGAAAATTTTCCTGGTTTTAAAAATCCTCATTTTCCTCTTGATATGAGTTTCTATCTAATCTCCTGTAACAGGTTTTTGTTTTTTGCTCCCAGATTTACCATTTGTTTTACAAAGCAAGTACAGTGTGCCCACGTCATACATGGGCGCGCTTTATGCAGATTTGAGATTACGCGCGCAAGCCGCGGGGCGTGCGCAGGGCGGCGCGTCCCATTCAACTGAATGGGTGCGTGCACCCATTGCGCCGCCGCACACGAGCCCCATTGTTTCCAATGGGGCTTGAGCATAGGAGGAATTCGCGTTACGCAGAGGGGTCCGGAACGGATCCCCCGCGTAAGGAGAGGGCTGACTGTATACCTTAATATAAAACAATTCTTAGAATCTAGAAAAAATACAGAATTGAGTTCTGAATGATCCAACTACTCCTAGGATTAAAGTAATAGGGAGGGTTATACCAGGATGGGAATTATCCAGCAGTCAGAGGTCTTCATTAACCCTTCATTGGTGTAATATGCCCAAGTAACTCTGAAATACCCTATTTTACAGTTTTCTTGACAAGATTTATTCTGAAGAGATTTGACACCACTGTCTTTCTATTAAGCTGAGAATGTGTGACTTGCCCTAGGTGGCTTTCCTAGCTGAGTAAGGATTTGAACCCTGGTCTTCCAGAATCCAAAACTCAGACCAACTTAGCTTTGTTTTTTAGAATTTACTGCAGGGTAGCTATATTTATTTGTTTGCAGTAAAAAGAAATAGATAATCTTGAGACACCTTAAAGAGGAACAAATTTGTTATGGTATAAACAGAATCAGTACATGAACTGTTATCTCAAGCTCAGGGAAGATGGGGGGAGATATGGTGGGGGGAGGTGAGAAAGAAAAGAAATGTATGAAGTACAGACAGTGGCAATCATGTTCCTTGGCACAGACTGTTCAGAATACAACTGGTACCAATAGGAAATATTCTGCCATTGCATAATACATGGAATGTCTTGTCTTTTTCTTCCTCTTCTTTTTAAAAAAGCCTTTAATCTGATTCAAGAGAGGAGACATTCTAAATGTAACAAGTGTGCTCCCTCTCCTGGGTAAAAGCAGTAAAACACTTAAATACTGTATAATTTCCCCCCACCTTCTTTCTGTTCTACTAAATGCAAAATATAACTGTGTGTTAAAAAAAAAATAAGTGTCAAACAGCAGTTGTCAAAATAATACCTGTTTACTAGCTGTATAAAGTAAGCTGCTCTATTTCCCTTTCTTCAAAATCTTAGAAGCTCAATTAAGTCAGTAAGTTCAAATGATTTTAGGTCAGTAAGTAATGCTTTGTTTGGTTTTGGACAGAAAAGTTCATGTTCTCTTATTGAGTTAATGTAAGGGCTTGTAAGGAAACTCAAGTTTCATATAAGCTATTTCTCCACAGTAGCCGATTCTAGAAGCTATAAAAAGCTGTAACACACACAAAAAAATCTGATGTATTTCCTATTTTTGTTTTGTTGTTAAGTGCCTTTGCGTCGATCTCAACCCATGCTGTCCTCTACTGCTCTGCCCAACTCCTGCAAACTCATATTCATGGTCTCTTTAATAAAGTCCATCCATCTAGCATGTGACCGTCCTCTCTTTCTACTTCCTTCTATCTTTCCTAACTTTATTGCTTTTTCCAACGATTCATGCCTTCTCATGATGTGTCCGACGTACGACAGTCTAAGTTTTGTCATCTTGGCTTCTAGGGATATTACTGGCTTGATCTGCTCCAGGACCCATTGGTTTGTCCTTTTAGCTGTCTATGGAATCCTCAGCACTCTTCTCCAGCACCACATCTCAAATGAGTTGATTTTCCTCATATCTTCTTTCTTAACTGTCCAACTCTCACATCCATAACATGGTAATAGGGAATATAATGGCTTCTATGATTCTAACTGTGAAGACACACCCAACTAAAGGTGGTGGCAGGTTTGGGTGTGCAACGCCGGTACCCTGGTGAGATCAAACTCTTCTACCCCAAAAGGCTCAGAAGTTGAATGTAAAGTTCAAATAAGGGGGAAGTTTAATTTAAAGAACAAAAATAAAGAGTTTTCTCCTCCTCGGCTCTAAATAACTTGAAATAAAAGATACTTTACATACTTTCAGCAATCTTCAGGGTGTCATCTTTCTGGGTCTGATCTTGGTTTGGTCTCCTCTCTCAATGGAGCTGGTGCAGGGTCTTTCAGCTCCTGAATTCTTTGTCTTGAAGTAGGTAACTAATTTCTGGTAACTGATTTGGCTAACTTGTTCTTGGTAACTGATTCAGCTAACGTGTAAGAAATGCCCTTTCCGGCTGTCTGGGCCTGTTTGCCACCAAAAGACAGCTCTCTGCCTGCTCACAGCAAAGAATGCTCCAAACTAAAAAGCCTCTAGCTAAAGCAGAGCATGCTGGGAAAGGGCAAACCAAACCTGGAAAAATGCAGGGGATCCTACGGATCCTCCCACAACTAATACAATGAATTTTCCTACACTAAAATATTCTATGGCCTGAACCAACACGAAAGAAAATGCAGGGGGAGATTCAAATAGTCCTGGCAGGACATCACACTAACCTTTGTGCTGAGTTGTATGTCTTTGCATTTTAGGATTTTTTTCTAGTTCTTTCATAGCTACCCTCCCCATTCTTAATCTTCTTCTGATTTCCTGGCTGAGGTCCCCGTTCTGGTCAGTGTTTGATCCCAGATATGAGAAGTCTTTTACTATTTCGATTTCCTCATTGTCTAGTTTGAATGTGTGTAAGTTCTCTGTGGTCATTATTTTTGTTTTCTTTATGTTCAACAGTAAGCCTGCATTTGCACTTTCTTCTTTGATCTTTCTTAGTAGTTGTTCCAAGTCTGTGAGGTTCTCTGCTAGTATTATGGCGTCACCAACATATCTCAGATTATTGATATTTCTTCCTCCTATTTTCACTCCATGTTCAAGCCTACTTTCTTTACAATGTGTTCTGCATATAAGTTGAACAGGTAGGGTGATAGGATACAGCCTTGTGCGATCCCTTTGCCAATTGGGAACCATTCTGTTTTTCCGTGTTCTGTTCTGACAGTAACCTCTTCTCTTGAGTACAGATTCTCATTAGGACTATCAGATGTTGGCATTCCCTTGTCTTTAAGAGTATTCCTTAGCCTTTCATGATCTATGCAGTCAAAGGCTTTGCTATAGTCTATAAACCAAATGTTGGTTTTCTTTTGGAACTCCCTGCTGTGCAACGTTAACCATCGTAAATTTGTGATGTGATCCCTAGTGCCTCTTCCTTTCCTGAACCCTGCTTGTGCCTCTGGGATTTCTCTCACCATGTATGGTTGGAGTCTATGTTGTAGAACTTTTGAGGATAATTTTGCTTGCATACGAGATTACTGCTAGCGTCCTATAGTTGCCACAGTCTCTTGTATCCCCTTTTTTTGTGGATGGGGATGTATATTGATCTTTTCCAATCTGTTGGTCATAAGTTTTCCACATCTATTGACATATGTTGGTTAGCACTAGAGTTGACTCTGTCAATGTGGATTGAAACATTTCTATTAGAATATCATCTGGAGACTTGTTTTTTGCCATTTCTTTTATTGCAGCGTCCACCTCAGTTTTTAGAATCTGTGGTTCATATTCATATAGATCTTCATTCCATGTGTCCTTCATGTTGTCATCTCTTTTATGTAATTTTTCTGTGTATTGCATCCAATGTCTTTTTATTCCTCCCAGTCTTGAATTGTTTGTTATTTTTATTGTCATAGAGCATCCCGGTCCTTGGTTTGACTTTTCATTTGATTTCTTGAATCTTGTGGAATAAGTCTCTTGTTCTTCCCTTTTTGTTGTCATCTTCTATTTCTCTGCATTGGTCATTGTAGTAATTTTCCTTATCTTTGCGCACTAATTGTTGTGCTGTTGCATTCATGGTTTTTAGTTTATTCCTATCTCCTTTTTGTTTTGTTTCTCTTCTTTCTTTTACTGCTTGTAGCATTTTATATGTCATCCATGGATTCTTCACTTTCTTTTCATCTGTTGGAAGTGTCTTTGTGCATTCCGCTTTTATTATGTCCCTGGCTTCAAACCAAAGCTCTATTATACTTAGTACTGCAAATCTGTTTCTTATATTGCCAATAAATTGTGTGGAAATGTTGTTTAAATCATATTTTGGTATGATGACTGGTTTTGTTCTCTTCTTGAGTTTTACTTTTATTTTAGATATGAGTAATTTGTGATCTGTGCCACAATCAGTATCTGGTCTAGTCTTGGCCACCAGTATGGAACTTCACCATCTTTTACTTCCAATTATATAATCTATTTGGTTTTTGTGTTGGCCATTTGGTGATGTCCATATGTATAATCTTTTCTCTGGTTGTATGAAAAATATGTTTGCAATGAAAGGGTTATTGGCTTCACATCTATCAGACACTCACCTGCTTCATTTCTCTTGTCTAATCCAAATGTGCCTATTGTTTTTGATTCTTCTTTGCTTCCAGTTTTGGTGTTCCAGTCTCCAGTGATCTGCTTGACATCTTGTTCTGGTGTGTTGTCAATTTCTTCCTGTACTCCTTCATAGAACCTATCAATTTCTTTCTGTTCTGCCTCAGTGGTTGGTGCATACACTTGAATTATAGTGGTATTCATGGAGCCTTATTGAGATGATTTGGTCTGATTTTGCATTGTATCCTCTGACTGCTTTTGCAACATCTTTTCTTATTATGAAAGCCACTCCATTTGTCTTTTCATTCCCTGAGTAGAACACTGTGTGATTGTCTGATTCAAAGTGGCCCATTACTGTCCATTTTAACTCACTCTCCCCCAGTATTGCTATGTTCATGCATTCCATTTCCATTTTTATATCCCACGTCCCTATTTTGTGTGTGATGTTACTTCTGATGGGATTTGTCTTTCTGAGCGTGTTTACTACTTGCTTCATCATTTTTGACTGCTCTTAGCTGTTCTTGCAAGTGTGTTTTCCTTTAGTTTTTATCTATCTCTCTGTTAGTGCATTTGTCCTGCTTGTGAAACACTTTCAATGTCTCATCACAGGGTTTACTAGGTGATGGGATTACACAAAGAGGGCCACCTACACCTCCCTGTGTACAGCACTAACAGGTCTTAGCTATGATGTCACTGCTGTTCTTTCACTTTTGTATACCATGTTTCTAAACAGTGCCATGGAATGACATAGAAATGTGAAGATATTTTAAGGGAGTTCTATGAAAACAGTACATTAAAACTGTTGTTAAAAGCTAGATCAAGACAATAACTAATGAAAAACCAATGGGGAGGTTGTAGACATGTACTTGTTAGGGCAGTGGACACCCTCCAAGTTTACCTGTCTTCTAGACATGTGTACAAATTAGAGCACATTTGCAGCCTCAGGTTTGTCAGCTCTTCCATCCCTTTTTATTCTTCAAACGACTGTGAGGACATCAGAAGCTCTTGCTTCCATGTTAACTAACTTCACATTAGCATTATGTTCAAGTCTGGAAAAACTGATAGTGGCTAGCTGGACCATGCTTTATATTATTCTATTGATCTGGAATTAAAATTAGCAATAGTCCAGAGTCTGGAATGTTCAATGAAAAATAAACAGAAAGTTTCTGATCTTGAAACTGCACCTGAGCAGAAGAGTGGCAGGGGGAGTTGAAAAACTTGTAATTCTTATAACCCTATAACAATAAACCCAGCCTCAGGCCCTAAAGGAATGTCAAGGGAAGCAACTCCAGAATGTGGGAGCTACTATTGAGAATCTCTTCCCATATTTCTCTGGGAGAGTATGCTTAGCAGTTATTTAAGGATCATAGTCATTGCCCTTCAGAAACTTCAGACCTCTAAGAGAAAATATCCAGCATTCTAGAGCAATATCCAGAAGATTATAAGAAGATCAATGCATTAATTTACTAACACTAAAAAAGCAAGCTGCATCACCACAAAACATTGGTTTGGATGTAATATTAAACATGGTTGGTGTAATCAAATTATGGTTTGCTTATACTTCAAAACCCAGCCAAGTTAACTAACCATGATTTGTCTGAGAGAAAAAATGAAACCACAGTTTGAACTGATTTGTGAGTATGCATTACCTGGTTTAACATTACATCCAAAAAAAGTTCCTCACTCTGTAATAGGGGTTGGGAATTATGTAGCTTTCCAGGTAATACTGGACTATAACTCCCAGCGTTCCTCACCACTGACTATGCTATCTAGCACTTTCGGAAGTTGCTTTTCAACATCTGGAAGGCCACATGATTCCTACCCTTAGTTTATGAGAAACAGAAGCTTCTTACTTTTAGTGAGTCCTGTAACTCAGCAACTGATACTGTGTCATCTTCTTCCTCATCATCACTCAGTTGTTCTTGAGTACAGTAATGTGTGCTGTATGCTGAATGGTCTTCTATTGCCTGTACCCAGTTCTGAGAGAAGAAAATAGACTTTGCTAACATTTATTTATTCATTGTATTTATATTCTACTTTTCTCACAAATGGGATTCAAACTGGCTTAAATGTTAAAATTAAAATAAAGCAGTTGAAAACAATGTGAAGTACAAATATTAAAATATTATTCTGTTAAAACACTATTTTAAAACATTAAAAATTAAAACAATTAAAACATTTAAAATACACAATGCATATTAAAACAGCACAACTAGTTATACATCACTTTGCACTGAAGGCTTGTTTAAATAAAAAGATCTTTGTCAAGCAGAGAAACGACAACAGAGATTGAGCAGTCTGAACCTCCTTCAGGAGCCTGGGAGAAGCCACTGAGAAGGCTCTCTTCCACGTCCCCACCAACTGAACCCAGGAGTATGATGGGATGGAAAGAAAGCCCTCTCCTGAAGATTACAGGCAAGCTCATGTGGGGAGATAGGGTTTTTTAGGTGATGTTTAACATCAATACACACCAGGGATGCTAGCTATTCTGTTTTGGTTTTTAACTAGAACCCCAAGGCCCACCAATCTAGGCTAGAGTCAATTATCTACTGCACCTCTTGCACCATACCCTGGGGTGACCATATACATAAAGTTACATTTGAGTTAGTACACACCAGGGATTCCAACAGCTTAAATTTTAAAATCTCCATTGTTCAACAACTGGGAGTTTGAGATCCTTGCCAATCTACCACAAATCACCTAGAGATCTATCAGTACATTATGATGTACTCTCTAGCCTCAGAGGATAAATCTTGGTTGTCAACATCAACTAAGAGGAAGTGCAAGAAGTTAGCTAGTAATAGATGAACTGTAGTGATGAGACTAGGACTGTTCAGGAATGGCATTTTTTTTTAAAGAGCAGATCTTGAGATAACTTCTCATTTAAGACCAACAGGTCATGTGGCAAGCAGATAATAAGGCATTTCTTAATTAAAATGTATGGGTCATCAGCATTATACAAATGAATATATTCAAGAGTGGAAGACTTTTTTTCATTTGTTTTTGTAATACCTTCAAGCCATCTTCTAGAAAAGGATGCTTTGATCTTGCTGCACAAATGGACGTGTGGAGGAAGTTACAAGGAAGTTAAGATTATTTGAAGGAAGAGTTTCAGACAGCATTAGAAGACTAAATTAATTACTGTTTCAAGTTGCTCATGATGCAAAAGGAAAGGAAAAAGTGCATAGTGTTGTTCATCATAGCAATTCTACTGAAATATCTTTCTTCTAATATACAATCATATTAACTACAAAATTTCAACCCCTAGGAAATGTCACCCGTCTAAGCATTTCATTCCAGCTCCAATCCATGCATTTAATCCACAGGGAGTAACACGCACCTCTCTTGACTGTTGTTGATTGGTCTTGGGAACTTTAAAACTGTAAACTGTATTATCAAAGCACTTGATAGAGAAGAGACAGCCATCTGAACCTTTAACCTTCAAGAGAAAGTAGAGTGATGAGGTATGCCTGTTGAGCATACAAATCAGATCAGCAAAAGTGACTGGATTAGGCTCATCATATTACTATGTTCCCCAGCTGGCCTGGATTTTGGATCCTGTTAATGGTAGTACTGTCACTTTATAATTTTTGTATTGTATTTTATTATGGTTTTATTAAATACTTATTTGCATATGACTGAAAATGTTGTGATTCATATGTAGAAATAAATGAACAAATTTTGTGTATGTATTAAATTACTACTGTCCAGCAGAAGGTGAGTGACAAAACTGCAAACCAAAATGAATTTTGCAAAAACAAAACAGAGTTTGAATTTTATTACCCACTTAAAGTGTATCTACTTATCCATATTAGAAACTGCTCTGTGGTACAAACAGCATTTTAATGTCAGCTGGGACATTTAATTTCCAAATGTGTATTCTAAACTACAAAGCCAGCTCTAGAAACCCAGGTTGCACTATTAAATAATATCACAAGAACAATCTTCTTAATTTTGCATACTGTGGAGGCCACAGCACTTAATACACAAAACCAAGTTTACAGTCCACATTTTACTACAGATTTTGAAATTATTGTTTCTCCCTTTGATTCAGCCTCAACTTTATGCAACTACATTCCAAGATGTATCTGACTAAGAATTCTTGGATCCCTACATGTAGTCAAGGCGTGCAGCCAGCTGCTAGTTCCAATGAGAGCAGATCCATTAAATCAATGGAACTTATGTATTTGTCGACTTACCATGTCCGCTGTGTAAGTAAAAGCTGAAATGTGTATTTGTGCATCAGTTTGTTACTAAGGACAAGACTTGTTATAAAACTACAAAGTGTAGAACTCAGAAGATAAATCCTAAAGAAAGGAAGGCACTGGGAACATAAAGCCTCAGTGTGCCAAGTACAAGAGCTGTTTACAATAACAAAAGAAAAAGATCACCATAATCTACACAGAGATCTGTACTCAAAGAGTATCCCCAGCACTCCTCAACATATAAAACAAGGATAAGAGTCATACAGCCTCTCAGATATTGTTGGACTTCATCTCTCAACAGTCCTAATCAGCACAGAAAATAGTGAAGGAACTAGAACTTGCAGGCCAACAACATCTAAAACAGTGGTTCCCAACCTTTCTAATGCCGCAACCCTTTAATACAGTTCCTCATGTTGTGGCGACCCCCAACCATACAATTATTTTCATTGCTACATGCAAATATGTGTTTTCCGATGGTCTTAGGCGACCCTTGTGAAAGGGTCATTCGACCCCCAAAGGGGTCCCGACCCACAGGTTGGGAACCACTGATCTAAAAGGTCTCATGGTCTCACACAGCATATATATTGCTCTTTTTATTATAAAGTTCCAGGCGTTTCACCAATAAAAATCAGAATATAGAAAACCTGAATAACATGCAGAGGTTATGACAAAAAATCATTTTGCTCTAGGTAAGTAATGTATGCGCTTGTATCAAGGAACCCACATTTAAACCTGAAAACACTAGATCATTCTTGCTTCCCTATAAAACAGATATTTCTAAGTTTGCTTACTGTGCAAATGGCTTGTGTTAAGTGTTTGCATCCTTGGCGGCGATTACTGTTGCCAATATCAGCCCTTCCAAAATAAAATAAAAGGGAGAAAGAGCAGTTAATCATTATAATAATCAATATTCTAGTCCCTGGACTGAAGTTTAATTTCACACTTACTGTTTTTGGTACCAGGAGAGAACTCCATGTTCCAGTACTACCCAATATGGTTTCCAACCAAAGAAACGTGAACTCTTAAAAAAAGAAGAAAGAAATTCAGCTTCAACAACTAATGTTTATGAATTATAGCAAATAGCAAGAAGCATTGCTGAACAATGTGATAAACAGTGCATTTTAATTGGGTTAATTTCTCTTCTAACTTGCAAATTTTGAAGTTACTTCTTTGGCATTTGGTCTCAAGTCACATAAAACAAAAGTACTGCCTTTTGCAGAGTTTAACTGTCTTAGAGATCAAAAGATGAATTTTTAGAGACTGTGTTATCATCAAAAAGGAGTGGAACCAAGGGGAAAAACAGACCACCCCGATTCAGTAGTGTCCCGCCACCCCTTTCAGCATCGAATTGGGGCTGCGGCAACCGCACACTGCGGCCCTGATCCGGCGCTTTGCCGCATCGATAAGAAACGGCAAAATGCTGCTCCTTTTAGAGCTGGCAAAAGGGGCCTTTGCCGCGGCACTTTCCGGTGCTCCTTTTGGCATGTGTCATTTGAACGCTGTGCCAAAGGAGCATCACGATCCCACCCAACATGTGGCCAGTCGGCGTGGGGGTGTGTGTCATGCAGTTGCCACGCCCCCACTTCATCCTGATGCTGGCATTTCTAGCCGGTCTGTTTTGCCCCTAAGTGATCTTGACAGCAAGTTTTTTTAAAACACAAAAAGTCAATATGTACTCTATATCATGATGATCAAGTTACACTATATACAATACACTATTCACTCATAATATGGGAATCAAACATCGCCTTGATCTTTCACTCATCCACAGAAATATAAGAAAATAGATTCTATTTGTACAGTATGAAGAGCCACCTGATGGGAAGAGCTTTTTGGCTGTGGAATGAGCTGCATTGGAGGGTGCTAGACTCTCCTTCTTCGGAGGTCTTTAAACAATGGTTAGATAGACATGTTTCTGCAGTGCTTTAGTTCTATATTTGTATATGGTAGGGACTTGGGACTAATGGCCCTCATGGTCCCTTCCAGATCCAAGATTCTATGACCTCCTATCTCCATATCAGTTTAGCAGCACATACAACTAGTCTGAATGGAGATGTCAGAGAGGGTAAGAGCCGGTGTGGTGTCGTGGTTTGAGAAAAATCCCACGACAGGGTTGTTTTAGGGTCACCATCAAGTTAGAAATGACTTGAAGGCACCCACCAAAATCAAGTCAGAGAGGATGACATGTATTAGCTCTCAAAACTAAAACATGCCACTGTAAGACCTTGCCCTACTCTCAAAGGAGGGACTGGTGCCTGGGAAGGATGATCTGGCCCTGGAAGCATAGAATGCTTAAGAGGTCAGCTGCCTGACAGATCCATTGTCACCTTATACAACTTTTGAAGGTTCATGGCCAGTGTCACAATTTGTATTTTTCTGAGGCCTATTACATTATGACCCCACTTCCACAGGTATGTGCTTAAATATCTGAAGTTTGTGTATTATTTGTACCTCATCAATGCATCTGAAGAAGTGGACTGAAATCCAGAGGTTCATGTTAAAACAAGTCAAAAGTCTTCCTAGTGCCACTATATTCCTCCCCCTCCTCCCCCCCTTTTTTAGAAGCAAACATTACTCATTTGGAGCTTTCCATGGTGCTGCAATTACTGATCTGCCCAGTCCCATCATGCCCTGTAGCCCCTTTGTCAAGATCAGCCTACTCAGATAAAATATATATACAGTCAGCCCTTGATATTTGTGGCTTTGGCATTCGTGAATTTGGTTATTTGTGAGTTTTCAAGGGCTCTCCTGGCCCCTCCCATGCCCCTGACAGTTGGCTAGAGCTGACCCAGACATCAGAGGGAAGTGGATGGGGCTCGTGTGCTTATTTACAAATTTTCCACATTTGTGGGGGTCTTATTCCCCTAAACCTGCCAAATGTGGAGATCCAAACGGCTATTTAACATGATTTCTTATGGAATATTCTTTGTGGTAAAGCTTTGAGTTTAGTTCCATCACCATTTGGATCTACAGGGGATTCCAATCTTGCATCTAATATAAATAAGATATGAGGAAAGATCAACGAAACCTGCATTTTATGAAAAAGTTTTATGCGTTCAGAGGTAAACAAGTCCAAAGTCTAACTCCGTCAAACAGGGCAAACTGGAGATTTTGTTGCACCCCACTTGCCTTTATTATCCCAATGAAAAATAGAAAACAGATGAGCCATACTGAGAAAGGAAAAGCCTTAATGGGAGATAAGAATTTGTACTGGAGAAAGGGGACATGTTGAATTCTGGTGTGCTAGTAAGAGGACATCTGTGGTTGTTCCAAGGTGTTGCGACAGGATAACAAACACAAAACAACAGCAGCATGAAAACAAAACAGGGGGGAAGCTGGGTACCTTCCAAAGTAGTCCTTCAAATCGTTTCAAAGGTTTGCTGATCATCTGCAAAAAACAGAACTGAGACGTTAAACACAAGTCTATCTACATTAATAGTACTGTTAATAAATATAGTGGTGTTCCTACCTTCCCAATGACTCCTCCAAGTATTTGCTTCATGTCTGCACCCTGGGCTAAAGCAAGGGGTGTCTGACCTGTTCAAGAGAACAGACAGATTTGCTTCATCAAATCTGACTCAAAATCAGTAAGCTGACATCAACAACAGCAATGACACATGCATTTCACACTTACATCTGGTGATTTAAGGAAAGCAAAGGTTATTGCCTGGGCTTGAGGCATTCAGACAATTTCCCTTAGACTATTTTGATCCAAAATTCTTTCTTTCTTTCTTTCTTTCTTTCTTTCTTTCTTTCATTCATTCATTTATTTATTTCCCGCTCTTTTCCCAGGACTGGGACTCAGAGCGGCTAAATTTACTTACTAAATTAGGCTCAGTTTTGAATGTTAAAAAGATGGAAGCCCTTCCACTATTACTTTTATAGAAGGTAAGCAATAGCATTACTTTCAGCAAGATCAGAAAGCAATTGGCAGAATAGTTGAGCATATGGGCTTTGTAAGAACTACAATAGGATTACTGGGTACTTATCTGCAGCAGCATCTGGCAGTTATTTACTGGCAATTTAAATCCAGATTAAAATTCTGTAATACAAGGCCAATTTACACATTTTTGACAGTGTTCAAGGACAGAAACATAGACAAAACTGCATTTAAAAAAATGAATTGTTTACAGTTCACACATTCCCTTAGCCTTTCAGATGAAAGGAATGTTTGATCTCATTAAATGAAACAGTGTCACATACCACTTTTGTTCTTTAGTTTAGAGTCCGCGCCACACTTTAGAAGCTTCAAAGCACAGTGCTTGTGGGCACGGTACGCTGCACAATGTAATGGTGTATTTCCCATCTGATCAGTGCAATTGATGTCAGGAGGATTTGACCTGTTTAACTAGAGAGAGTTATACAAACATGCATCTGAGCAAGTAGACCAAGTCTACAAAAGCTTATGCTACAACTTCTTCTACACAGTTAGTCTCAAAGGTGCTAAAAGATCCCTTTGCATAATGATATTCCAGACTAATACAGCTATGTTTCTGAATATTTCAAACTAACATGGCTATGTTTCTGAATTATACAAACTGTATAATTCTATTGTGTTTTTAAGCAAGAATCATATCCAGAGCACCTGGCTCACTCTATTACCTTGGATCTGGCTCCTTCATGATTCCCATCTCCTTTGAGATGCAACTAATTTTAGTCTTCAGAAACTAATATTTGGCAATTACATTCATGACCCTGAATTATAAAATAAATGATAACATCATGCATACCAATGCAGTGAGTTTTCCAGCCTCGCCTTCTCGTGCAGCTCCTAGGAGGAGTTCCTCAAGTTTTCTTTCTTGAGTCCTTTCCACAGCTAAATATAAAGAATAAATTGAAATAACATCCTTGTACAGGAAAGTTTATTTTATTGTTTGATTGCAATGACAAAATGAACCATTTTTGCAGATGTCCTTTCTCACACTCAGCTGTAGGTAACAGATTTAATATTTCCTATTCTTAAGGCCTCTTAACCTCTAGAACAATCTGGGCCAAGGCTAGCTCAGTCGAGAGCATCTGTTTTGCATACATAGAGCTCTTTTGATTCAGTCCCCAGTGTTACCAGTTAAGAAAGACCCAGTCAGCACAGCTTTGGGAATCTTATGCAGAAGCTGCACTGCATCTTTGGCTATCTGGACAGACAACCTGAATTTGCTTTTCTCTTGTGTCCAGATAAGGGTCAAAGAAACAGGCTCAGCACAAGCCATCTGTCTTTACAACCACATATTATATAGCATGCATCATCCATAAAGTGCAGCTTGAAATACTTTAATATGAATGTTAAATGTGTGTCATTAGTATCTGTTATTGCATACAGAGAAAGACAGTAACAAATCCCAACATGATCAATGATGTTACAGAGAACTGGAAATCCAAAGTACATGGAAATGCAGAACTGAGCAATTGCTACTATCATTAGTTTTTTGTGGGTTTTTCAGGCTATGTAGCCATGTTCTAGAAGAGTTTCTTCCTGACGTTTCATCAGCATCTGTGGCTGGCATCTTAGGAAAATGCTTGCCTGGAAAGGAGTTGGGTATGTATATACTGTGTGACCTGGAAAGGCAGGAGTTACTTGCATGTGTATTGTTCTGTTGCTAATGGCAGGCCTCAGGGTGGGAGGGTCTGCAAAAGAGGATTAGTATCTGCTTGATTAGTGCTCATTGTCTGCTGGGAAACCCCTGACCCTGGGAGATTTCTCATTTGCATTTGTTGAGTCTTCCTCTTGCTATTTTTCAGGACTGGTAGCCAAACTTTGTTTACTTTAAGGGTTTCCTCTTTCCTGTTGAAATTGTCCAGGTGTTTAAACAAGTGTATCCAGATCAGGCCAAAAACTCTATTTAGCTTAACCTACTCTCTTGACCAGTAGCTTCTAGGAATCACAGAGACATTAGGCAGGAAAGCTACAACTACTCTCTACTGTCTCTCCCTGCAAGACTGGTAATCAAGAGGAAAATGGAGGCTCAGTTTAGCTTTCAACGGACTTTACTGCTCTGAATGTGACCAATCCCCGCTTTTAATGCCATCTAAGCCATTACAGCCTATAATATAGACACAAATGTCATAATTCTGTCCCAGTAGCATGAAGTAGCATTTAAAGAAAGGACTTTGGTTGATGGATTTTTATTGCTGCTCTTATAGAAGCTAAGCAGCATCAGGCCTGAAAGTAACTTGGAAGAAAGATCTCAAGGAAATACCAAAGAAAGGCAATGGTAAGCCATCTCTGACTATTTATTGCCTTAAAAAAACTTATGAAATTCTTGGGGTTGCTGCAAGTCAACAGGAGACTTGAAGGCCCATATTACTACTACTCTAATGTTTTGGTTTTGCTGCTCTGTTTCTCCTTTTAATTACCTTTTTAATGTTTATTAGCTCTAAATTTCATTTTGCTGATTTCTGTCTATAGTATTTCTTTTTCTGTTAATTGTGCGGAACTGTTTGGAAAGATGAGATACAATGCTTTTAAATGAATACTTTTATGCTTTTCACTCATTTTTAATAGCTAAAGACAAGTTAACAGGGCCAATGCGATTTTAGGCTGCATCAATAGAAGTATAGTGTCTAGATCAAGAGAAGTAATAGTATCACTCTATTCTGCTCTGGTCAGGCCCCACCTGGAATATTGTGTCCAGTTCTGGGCATCACAGTTTAAAAAGGATGTTGAGAAACTGGAGCATGTCCAAAGAAGACTGACCAAAATGGTGAAAGGTTTGGAATCTATGCCCTATGAGGAACGACTTAGGGAGCTGGGGATGTTTAGCCTGGAAAAGAGAAGGTTAACAGGTGATATGATCGCCCTGTTTAAATATTTGAAGGGATGTCATATTAAGGAGGGAACTAACTTGTTTTCTGCTGCTCCAGAGACTAGGGCCCTGAGCAATGGATGCAAGCTACAGGAAAAGAGATTCCACCTCAACATTAGGAGGAACTTCCTGACAGTAAGGGCTGTTCGACAGTGGAACAAACTCCCTCGGAGTGTAGTGGAGTCTCCTTCTTTAAGAGGTCTTTAAACAGAGGCTGGATGGCCATCTGTTGGGGATGCTTTGATTTAGATTTCCTGCATGGCAGGGGGTTGGACTGGATGGCCCTTGCGGTCTCTTCCAACTCTGATTCTATTCTTATCTAATGTAAGTTTCTGGAGCTTTGGTCATCCACATGCTTTTGTAGTTCAGCTCCCAGAACCTTTACACAACATTATGAATTACAAAGGACATGTTTTAGTTCAAAATACCTGAAAGTGCCTTAAGCTAGTGATAGCCAAGTCTAGCCACGCTATCTACTCATTCTCATACCACTTATGGCAAGACTGAGCAATTGTTAAGGGGCTACACTGGGGCACTGCACCCCACAAAAATATTTTTCCCAGTGGGGACACAGAGTAATTTGACTATGTTTCCAAAATCTTGGTAGTCAATTTAGTCTGGGGGACTTTTTTTCTAACAGGAAATGATCTGATAGTCAGATTTAGGATCTAATTGTTTCTCAAAATATACCAAAATTGCCTCATACATCTGCTAGGGCATGTGGCAAAAAAATACATTTTTTTTGGGGGGGGGGGGAGCTGCCAGCCTGCACTTTCCCCATCTTAAGATGTACCATTTGATGGTCCATATTCTTTTAGGGCCCCTACAAGACTTTAATAATGTTTTATTTATAAACCGCTATTCCAAATAGATCATAGCGGTGTACAAGAAAATTATATAACAGTACAAGAAAAATCTACAATTAAGATACACTGTATCTTCAGGCCAGCCCCTGATGACGCTGGGCCGGCCTGCTCTCTCCCTCAACGGCCGAAAGATGACAGTTATGGAGGGAGGGCGCTCTGTCTTCAGGCCAGCCCCTGATGACGCTGGGCCGGCCTGCTCTCTCCCTCACTTTGACAAGTGAACCACCCAAACCTGTTGATTTCTTTGGTGTGCTGGCCATTTTTTGCTTGAAAAGTTTTGATTGAAAAATTGAAAATATGTTATTGGGGTCTGGAGGTTTTAGGGAAGCAAAGTGGGGCCCTATGAACACAACTGGCTGCACTTTCCCCACTCTAGGCACCAAAGATTATCAACCTTCGCCATGTACTCTGTTACTGATATGAAAACATGGTATACAAATTTAAGAGATTTCAGACAGATATGACTTCAACAGCTGTATGCACCCAATGAAACCTTTAGAAGTGACTTGAACAAGACTATGACCCAACTGGTTTGTTAGATACACCTATGTCTTCTCAGCCATTGATTGGCTGCAGGGATGCTTACTTTGTGATGCTCTTGAGCACCAAAGTAGGAAGGAGCAGTCTTACACTGAAGGGAGAGACTGTTTTTTCTTGTCTCCATGCTGAAAGCAGCCAGAGCAAGCCGGGTTACCCTTTTGACAGTGGCCTGGGGAGAGGGGGCTGCACTTGTTGGGCTCCCAAGTTCTGTACACTGGAAAAGCAAGAAATACTGTATATTTGGGAAACTCCTAAATGGTGTATATTAGGAAAGCATGCAAACTTAAGTAAAACCCTCTGCTACCTCCTGCAAGATCCTGCCTGCAAATGATAGAATCTAAGACTATTTTTTTAGCTCAGTATTTATTATTTCATATTTATTTCAAGTATTTATATTCTGCTTTTCTCCCACAATAGGATTCCAGATATGTAAAATGTATTATAATATGTTCTACATCATTTTTAGGACATATTGATAGTTAGGCCCCTCCCAGACTACCCAATTATAGCACTATGATTCCATGCCTGCACCCTGGGGAATATTGGGATTTGTACTGTAGTTTAATGAGGCAACAGAGCTATCCGGTTGAGAATTCCAGGGTTCCCTAGCATGCAGATGGCAATCACAGTGAAATCATAGTGCTAGTGTTGTGTGAAAGGACCCGTAATGTACCTGATTACATTGACTCTGTATATTCTGCATTAAATTTAAGTACTGTATTTAGTTTTAAATTTAAGAGACTATCTCTAATGCTTCATAAAGCATTCTGCAAGTGCTAACAGTTTTCCTTATTATCTGAGTGAAAGCAAATGGTGGTAAGGCCGCTCAACTCATGTCAGATTGTCAATGTGCACACAAATAGGTTTCAGCCATATGCATTATGATATAAACTAAGAAGTAGGATGCTTTGATCAAATTCTTTAAATAGGTCAGTTTGCAGGAATCTAGATGTATTTGTACACAAACATCCATAAGATTCAATTACAAGCATACCTAAGCTAACAAAGTCCATGACAAATGATCTCTTTTTAACAAAGTCTTTTTACATCTACACAACCTCCCCTTTCCTTCTTGTCCTTGTGTAGCTCTAAATTTTTTAGGAATAATGATGAAGGCCTACTGGAGAAACACAGACTTTCACTGTCAGGTTGTAGCATTCTTGTGGTAAATAATGTAATAAAAGCTTGAGCTGGGAAAGAATGGGATTCTACACTAGCTAAGCCTACTGTAGCCATGTGTGCCTTTCAGGAGGTTATCTACCACTTTTGGGATCTGTGGAAACTAGGGGAAATGTCTGAGGGGATCTGAATGAAGCTGATGATTGACAGTCAGTTTGGCATGTTGGGAACTGAGAGACTGATATGGAATGTGGGGTGAATGAGTGAGGATCAAGGTTGAGACAACAGTCAGGTTTGGAAATTAAGGAGTGGGATTTCAGAGTCTGAGTTAGTAGTTTTGGTACAAAAGAATGTGCGTGAGAGTGAAATGGTTGCTTAAATGTATTAAATTCTTAATTTATTTTCTTATGTTCACCTTCTGTTAAGAAAGCATTCTTTCCAGGAATGCTATCTCTCCATCTATCTCTATCTCATCTAATTTAATCTAATCCTAAATCTAATCCTAAATCTGATCCTACATCTAAATCCAATCTTAATCCTAGACCTAAATCTAATCCTAATGCTAGGTCTAAATCTGAATCTACATTTACATTTACATGTAAATCTAATTCCAATCTCAAATCTAATCCCAAATTCCCTTGTTGTTGTAGTGTGCCTCCATTGTTTCTGATTTATGGCGACCATAGGGTGAACCTATTATGGGGTTTCCTTGAGAGGATTTCTTCAGAAGTTTGCCACTGCCTTCCCCTGAAACTGAGAGCATGTGATTTGCCCATGGTCACGCAATGGGTTTCATGGGTGAGCTGGGAATTGAACCCTGGTTTCCAGAGTCATAGTCCAAAACTCAAAAAACTGTGCCACACCTTATCCATATCTATATTCAAGGACTGGATTTAGATACAGTGTTTTCAGTGGCAGCCAAGGATAAAGAGGGTTGATGTTCAATAGGGATTGAAGCTGAGTATGTAATAATCCACACAGGAACCTTGAGTGCATCTAATAGGTCCCATAGTTGGTGTCTACAGCAGTGGGAAAGGAGGAGGTTCTTACATTAATGGCAAAGGTGGAGAGAAGTGAAAGCCCTCGTTCTTGGTGATAGCAGTGCAATTTGTGCAAGTCTTCACATGTGGTGGCAGTGGTGATTTAGGCAGAGCCTTACATCTGGTAGGAAAAGTGATGGAATAATGGGAAGAAGCCTCACAATGCCTCTAATCACAATAACTGAATATGTAGTTTTTACTTCTGCCTTTGTATTTCAGGGATTTTCACTGGTTTCATTATTAGCTTTTATTGTGTTTTATTAATATAGCAATAGCATTTACATTTCTATACTGCTTCATACTGAACTAAGTAGTCTCTAAGCAGTTTACAACATATAAACTATTTGCCCCCAACAAGCTGGGTACTCATTCTAGCAACCAATGGAAGGATACAAGGCGGGATCAACCCTGGAGCCCAGGAATCAAACTCACAACCCTGTCTCTGCAATACTGGCTGCAGTACTAGCATTTAACCACTGGCAAGTTGAGTCATTTGGCTACAAAAATAGTAATAAATGAAGCAAACATATGTACCATAGAAGGTGGCCCTGTATCTAAAAAGGGCAACTAACTGTAGGAAGCCACTAGAAATCGCAGCTGTGTGCATTAGAATGCACTGCTGTACAAAATATGTAATTGACTTTATTATATAAACAGAATATACTGAAGATGAAGGCACTTTTGAGGTTGTCTGATCTGGTAAACTCCACTAAAATTGTATTGCATTTGACTGTCTGCAAACAAATTTCTACACAAAATCGCCGTGGTTTTAAGCATGTATCACACGGGGTAACTCATAATCTCTTCAGGAATGGTTCTATAGTCTCCAATTGCAATAACAGTGTCCAAATTGGGAAGCCTAAAATTCCCAATGTGCTAATGATGAACTTCTAGCAGAGCAATCTGATTTAAATGAGATGCTGGTTTACATGCAATACCATGTAATTACCTTTTTCTTGTCTGTCTGGTGCCATGGATAAATGAGTCCTACGTTCATTATGCATCCTTAGTGAATGGAGAATGATTACTTGGTGAATAACATGTTTACTAAGTGAGTAACAAATATGGGAGTTTCAGTTTTGCATTTCCAGGCTTTCTTAACATAATCTAATCCTTGATCACACTGTGAGTCCATACTAGCAAGCCAAAGTATGGATGTCACAGCAAGATGCAACCATAAGCAAACTGCTGGCATGCAGAGATTTACTATGGGAACCAGCCCCTCCCAAGCAGTTTTCTCTCCATCACCAAGATATTCCTTGTATCAAGAGAGAAAATTTTTATAGCAGGCTCTGATCAGGCCACACACATGTTCCATGCAGGCACAGTTTCAAGCAGCCTCTCTGAATGGCAATACATATTTAGTCACCTTGTCAAAATATTATCAAAGGAATAAGAGATCACCACTTTACATACTGAAGCTAGATTCTTCAGTTGAAGAGCATCTTTACTGGAATTCCAATTCTCTTACATTCATATTTGATACAGAATTGATACCTTCTAGCATCTCTCGTATTTCTTTATTGTGTGTAACATCTTTTGCAGTTTGCCCATTCCCATTAACAATGGAAGTATCAGCATCAGATTCCAAAAGTAGCAGAACCACCTCCTGAAAGACAAGTTCAGTATCCATTATCTATGGAGACCTCCCTGCTTTATCCAGATTAGGGTTTTTTTTCTTGTTTCGCTTTGCTTCATTTCACACATTCATTTTGCAAGTAAGGAAACTCTTGGGGCATTTTTAAGACTAACCAATTTATTTCAACTGTAAGCTTTCATCTTATGCATCTTAAGTCTCACTCTTGAGGAAAAGGCAGGATATAAAGTGACTGAGTGACTGATCTAAAAAAATGGACTAGCCCACAAAAACCTATGGCCTCATTCACACTACATAATAAACTGTTTTAAACCATTTTAAAGAGCCCTTGTTCACACTGGCGCCGAATTTCTCCAACGCAGTTTGAGGGGGGGCAGCACTAAACCCGGTTAAACCATTTCCCCCCAAATCCGAGGCATTTATCACATCTTTATAAATGATTCGATTCAACGCACGTGTGAACATGTTGATTGGATTCGGTTCCCTGTGATACGATCATCCTTGAGACATTGCACATGGAGACTCCATTTTTAATCGATCCAATTGTTAATGTGAACATGAAGTGGGTTAAATTGAAATGGGCAGGTTTGATCATGGCAACCAATAGTCTGAACATCTATTTGTGTCAATCACTCCATCGATTCGAAATGATCCAACACAAAAATATTATGTAGTGTAAATGAGGCCTATGCTGGAATGAATTGGTTAGTCTTAAAGATACCATACGATTCTTTCTTTCTTTTCATAATGAAAGCTCTTCCACTCTCTCTCTGAAAATTGTCATCTTGGAAAGAGAATGTCACATCAAGATTAACTGGAGGACATTTTGACAAGGTAACACAAAAACTTTGAAACAGGAAGTCAGAAAATGATACATTATCTATAATATTGTAATACAGAAAAGGCCATATGGACAAATGGTGTACCTCTGAACTTAAGTTCTATACACTAGACTAAACATGTTCATTTTACCTTGCGCCCAGTGAAGGCTGCACGATGCAGTGGAGTGTCTCCCATATCATTTAGAACATTTACATCAGCACCAGCCTATAAAGAGAGGTTGTTCAGTAGAGTTTGACATCCAAGTCAATACGTTACTAAAATAAGGTTGGTACAAATCAGTCACCCTGGTTGCATCCACACTGCAGAAATAATCCAGTCTGACACCGTTTTAACAGGCATGGTTCCATGCTATAGAATCCTGTGGTTCCAGAACTCTCTGACAGAGAAAGCTAAATATCCCCCAAAGTTACAACCCCAGAATTCCACTGCATTGAGCCATGAGTGTCAAACTGGATTATTTCTGCTGTGCGGATGCTGCCCAGGAGACCTAATATTTCAGTCCTTCTTCAAAAAAACCTTCTTAAGGCAAAGTAGGTCTTTTGGTATTCTGAATAGATAGAGGCTACCCAATCTGAAGTACTTACAGAGATCTGTTGAACTTTCATTTGAGGTCTAGATTCTGACCATTCATATAATGCAACTGTTTCAATGGCGGTTTCTTCTAATTTGGAATTTGTTTTACAGGGGATAATGTGAGGCAGCTTTAGTCTGCAGTGAAATATTTCTAAACAGTGAATTTAGGTAGTGTAGTTTATTTCAGGTGGCATTTACAAGGAATTCAATCTTTTCAGAAGGAAGTCAGTTTGACCACGCTCCTCTTTCCATGTCTATTTGCTTTTGCCTTCACAGCCATGCACAAGCTAATTTGGGCTCTAAGCTTTTCTGTATTGGGAAGATAACAATTCAGTGTGTCACTCTACCTCAGCATCACCTTTAATCCAGTTTGTTCAAATTGGCACCAGTTCAATTTTTCTCAAAAGGGTTACTAAGAGGTCACATCGAGCTAAACATCCAGCAGAACTAACTGGATTATGTGGTTTTAACAATTACATGGCCATACAGAATTCAAAATTAAGAGGCAGGAGGTTATTCCAGATGTCTGTGACAGGCTAAGGCTCCTGAGCTTCTGAGTGTTCCATCTTGGTTCCCTAGCTTTCAGACTCAGGAACTCGTGTTATTTATTTTACAGCACTAAATTTAGTGCTGAAAAACCTTTAACTAAACCAAGTGCTCTTGATGGTATAGAAATATTATGTAGAAAATAACAAGTTAAAGGTGATACCTCTAGCAAATTCTTGACAACACTGGTATGCCCAAAGTAGCATGCAAGATGAAGAGGAGTCCAGCCCAGGTTTGACTTGCTTGTGCCTAGAAGGTACAAATTAACATGGGTCAAATCAACACTGAATCATCTTTTCATGTAGTCAAGAACTGATACATCTAGGAAAAAGGAAAAGGATCCTTAAAGATTATCCAAGACACCAGTTTAGGATCACGTCTGACATGAACTATGTTTCTGCCACCCTTGAGAACAAGCTTCCTCAATTTGCTCAATCTACAACTTCCATTATTATCAACCAGCATCTGGAGGAAGCAGGTTGTGGAGGCTCTCTTTTAGTTAAACCTAGGAGGGACTGGGCTGGGGATGCTGTCATTCAGTTAAGCCAATCTCACATAATTATTGTTATAATGTAAGACATACAGACACTGTGTGATTCTTTTACTTACTCTAATTGTGTGGAACTTATGTTACATAAGCTTGTCTTCTAATGAGATGCATGTGTATAATTTTTTTCTTCTGAATTCTAGGATACATGCTTTTATGATCAAAACCCTTTTTTTCAGCAATACAATATTAGGCTTTTAGCATCAGGTGTTTTCAGATACTTTTCTGTTAGAATATAAAGTGAGGAGGCATAATGTACAACCAGCATGAGACTATTCAGTACTCTATAATACAAAAAGAGACTGCAAATAATTCTTAAGAGAGTCCTCTCAGAAGACAAGAATTGAACAAAATCTAAATGAAAATAGAACAAGGGTTTATGAACAGGACACAGCCATCTGTTCATTTCAGGCCAAGATAAAGGTAATTTGTACCAAACACTGCAGCTATTCTTAGCTTTGTTGTATAGCAGGAGGTTTTTCCTCTTCCATGTAAGACCTAATTCTTGGAGTGGTAATAAAGGGCTGTATCATTCAGAACGAAAAAACATGCATAATTAAACATCCTTCACGTTGGGAGCAGGTAGTACCCCTTCACATAGAAAACTAGAGCTGAGGAAGCAAAGTTCTAAACTCAGCTCTCCCTAACTGATTTTCTATGTGCAACATATCTATAAAGATACAGCCTAGAAAGAGAAGCTGAGGCAAGTGAACAACCATAGCCATCTGATTGTCATGATTTCTGAGAACTATGGGAGTTGTTGACCAATATATCTGGAAGGTACCAGCATAGGGAAGGCTTTGTGAAGGCACAGGGGGAAAGAACAGAGTTAAAACAGCTGTGTTTGCTTACTATTTACAAGAAAGTAGGTCATAGCCATCAAGTCATTTTTCAAATTGTAATTGATAATTTTGCTAATAGCAGAGCAACAGGAGCAGTATGACTTGCTGTTATTCTATAATTTTCTCTAAATAAGCTGTTTCCCACAAAGGACCTAAGCAGCTACACACCACGCTATATTTGGCTTGTAGTGTTCAAAATACTCGCGATATGCCAACACTGATACATTTTAAAATTCACCCAAGCACTGCCTGAAAGCTGCTTTTGCAGGCACTTCTAGAAAGAATAGAGTTCCAAGTATAGTATATGTATTTATTTTTTAATGTATAAATTGCACCTTTTCCCCATCAGATGCTTAAGGCAACACACAATAAAAAGGTGATAGATTTCATAAGCGACAAGGAAGCACAAAGTTCACTAGGGCAATGAAAATTATTCTATAAAATTTGAGCAGAGTTAAGATTAACACTGTACAGCAGGGTGGACAACGTCACACATCTGGGATTTGCACATGCCCTCTGCCAGGCCTCAAAGAGCTGCCCTACTCTCTGCACCCCTCACCCTCATTTCCCCCCTCTTTGACTGAACATGGCTCCCTGTGACCTCTGTGGATGTGGGAGACAATTTCACTATGTTTCAGGTCCAGGAATGGGGCCTTTTTTAAAACCAAAATTGAGAGTCAGGTATGAAAAAAGCTCCCTTGGGTGTAAAACATTTGGCATGACAATTACCGCATCACATCCTAGAGTAGGGATGGGCAACTGCTTGGGAACCAGGACTAGTTTCCCCCTTGCCAGTCACCCCCCACCCCCCACCCCCCCCGTGGGCCACACCCTCACAACAAGCCTGAATACTTCTATTTTTCTCTACAACCTTTCTCAAAATGGTGACAGGAAGTTATCCTATTGCCATTTCAAGAGGAACTGAAGAGAAAAACAGAGGTATTTTGGGATAACAGAAGGTTCCAGAGTACTTATGTGGAAGGTAAATCCACGTTTTCACACACTGAGGTGGGTAGCTCTGCATGTTCTTGGTGCAAAAAATGCCCCTGAAACATGCCAAAAATTATTTAAAATATTCATGGGCTTAGGGAGGTGAGGGCTGATGGGGGCATAAAAATGGGCTGTGCATGGGTTGCAGGTGACAATTTGCCTACCCCACCCTAAAGGGTGCAAGAGGCTTATTTCAGTTTTTTGGAAATTTCAGCAATTTTGAGGCTTCATGTGGCCCATAGATCCTAGCTTCCACACTCGTTGCTATATAGCACCAGAGCATTTTATCAAATTAAAAAGACAAGCAGGAGAGAGCAATATTTACTGCCCATCGAAACCAAAACTAGGAAACAGCCAATCTCATCTCCCTTGGAAGCAGGTTCCACAACTGAGGTGCTGATGTCTCTCAAGCAACTTTGTCTCCACACAAAAATGGCTACAATGAAACCTCTCTCCATTTCCCAGGTATAATCTGATAGGTAATCCTTACTAACCTTTGCAGTTGATGTTAAAGGTAACCTCTCCCTTATCCATGGCTTCAAAAAGTTGCCGGACTTCTTCACTTTTTCCGTTTCTTGCACTATGGAGAAGCTGCTGCTCTGCTTCTGTGTTCATCTCTGCAGAAATACAGATGCAATTTCATTGTATTTATCTGAAAAATTTACAGCCTAATTTTCCATTAAATTAGTGCTTAAGGCAGCTATCATTCACAAACAAGACAGCTCTCAAAACAGTGCTCAGGATATGTGGCACATACAAACAGCTACAAAACCAAACCCCAAATACAGAAACAGTATTAGATAATTATGACATCAGAGTTCGTTGAATGTATTAAGATTAATAAAGAGTTCACTCCATTAGAATTTGTCTTCATCTGATATGGTGGAAACTAAAGAGAAGCAATCAAAGAAGTAGTACTGTGAGTCTGCTAGAACAGGAAATATTAAGCAAGAGCAATGAGGCAATAACTGCACAGAACTATTTCTCAGCAGCATAGTTGGGATCTAGTTGGAATCTAGAAACAAAACTCTGGCTGCACACATCTATTGATGCCAATGGTTGCCTAGTTAAAATAGAGCATTTAGATCTAGTTCTATGAACCAAGAAGTTCATAAGTAGTCACACATTCATGACACAATAATGCCCACGAAAGCAGGAGGAAAGACTGTTTTAGACCCAGCAGTAGCATGGCATATGTCCTCATTCAGGTTCACTTCACAGACTTGGCCTGAAATGTTGCCACTGGAAAGGTATTTGTAAACAGTGCAACTGAAATGTCATCCATCCTCTCAGAAGTATCACTCAGATACTGTAGATTCAGATACTTAACTGTCAGGCCTCAGATATGTGTTGCAGCAGACCTAGCATAAACACAGAAATTAATCTCTTCATTCTGATCCAAAATTTTTAGAATTAGCATGAGCAACCTGAACTGGTGTCTATGTGTGTGTGCCTCCAAGTCACCTGCCAACTTATGGTGGCTCCATGAACTTCATAGGGCTTTCTTAAGCAAGGAATACTCTAAGGTGGTTTGCAAGTATATAGGCAATAATATAGCCTGGTATTCATTAGTGGTCTCCCATCCAAATATTAACCAGAGCTTACCCTGCTTAGATTCAAAGATCAGACAAAGTCTGGTGTCTTTAGAATAATTTAGGCTTGTAGCCTAAACTAGTTAAATAATGCATGACTGATTGGTTTGCTAAATGAAATTCTCAGTTGTGCAAGAATATCAGTTGGTGAGCAGTATCTGAGCGAGATAGCTGCTTAAATGAATGAACTATGAGTTTATCTGGATGAAAGTCCCATTACACAAATCACTTGAAGCAGAAAGTTTAAATACACCCATTTATATTATTTAGGGAGGCTTGCTTAATAAAGTGTAAAAAGCAATAGACACAGCTATATTTTAGCATCTTGAAATACTGTTAAGTGTCTTAACATTCTGGAGTATTAATGTTACCTTTCTCCTTTCCCCATTAATTCCTTAAGAATTCACAAGACAACAGCACGTTTTAAGCAGGAAATCTGGAAAGTAGTGGGAGAACCATGTCTGATGCAAAATCATAAAGGGCTCAACAGAGCAGCTACAATTAAGCCTCATGCTTCCAGAGCCTGAAGGCAAGCCACATCTCTTTTTTTAAAGTTAAAAAACCCCATCACAAGATAGACAAAAATCTTATGCCACTCAAAAGATAGAATTTTAAAAAAAATCTAGAAGAGATACTTCAAGGAATAACAAGCATCTTATGGCATCTCAAAAACCTAACAGGTTTTCTTTGCCACATATTATTGTGGCCTGCACCCAACTTCATCAGTGTAGACCCCTACTCATTTAAGATGACACAAAAATATCTGTTAATTCATAGAACTCATCTACCCACTTCTTTATCAGGAGCAGGAAATAAACAGTGCAGTTCTAAGTATTGTAAGTGATTTCAGTTAGCAAAACATGAACAAAGCCATCGTGTCTTGCATTAGACATTCCACAAGTATCTGGCAGAGAAAAAATAAATTGACTTTTAGTGTGATCTTGCAGGGCTATAAGAGCTACTGGTTCAAGCACTGGACTACAACTCTGGAGGATCATGGTTCAATTCCCTGCTTGGTCATGGAAACAAATTGGGTGACTTTGACATGGACTGTATATACTCATGTATAAGTCTAAAATTTTAGTCAAAATATCGACCCAAAAAACCTGGTTTGACTTATCCATGGGTGAGTGTACGTACTGTACTTTAACTCTTATCAAAATAGAAACTATCCCCTTTTATGGGGAGTGAATGGTGAGAGTTTAGTCCATCCTGGGAAAACCTAAAAGAAGCACCAGCCCCCTCTGCTTCCTCCATTGCTGCTATGCTTCTGACCTTCTTTAAAGCCTGGATGGGAAAATGGTGGTGTTCTTTGGCATAGTTTTTTCTTTGCTTTGTCCTTTATATCTCTTGTTACATATCCTTAAGTTTTACCCTCGACTTATCCACGGATCATATGAAAATCCTTAATTTTGGCCACAAAACTTGCCCTCAACTTCTACATGACTTTGACTTATAGTCGAGTATATATGATAATACCCTCTCAGCTCCAGAAAATGCAGTGACAGGTTCACCTTAGGGTTGCCATAAGTCAGAAACAACCTAAAAGCACACAATAACTGTCAGGAAAAAGCCACATGGGATATATAGTCACAAGAAATATAATATGTATATGAATGTATTTGAAAGTAACATGACACAGCAAAAGTTATTGAATTGTCACACAGGTGTTGTAAGTAATGTATTTAGAAGGTCCTGAAAGCCAAGGACATATGAGGCAATGACAAAGTGAAAAGATGCAAATTGATATCACCTGAGAGTCATTGAGTGGACAGTAATGTATGATGCAATGTGAGGGCTAGATTGAGCCAAGTATGGTATGTCAATCATAATGTATGTACACGCCCAGGAGGTGGCAACTGTATAATGAATAGCAAGACAAATGTCTATATAAGCAATAATGTTTGACAATATTTTTTGTGGGTATTGAGGAGTATAGTAGTGTGGGTATTGAGGAGTATAGTAGTGTGAGTTTTGTGAGTAGTGGATTGTTTTGTGCATACTGTATATATTAGAATAAAAGTAGATTTTTTTTAAGAAGACTACTGTGTTGACTGGTGTCTTGAGAGCTGAACAAGAACCAGCAGACTGCAGAGAAGATTGGAAGACATCTTCAGCCAATTCTCAGAGCTACTGGTCAAACTGGTTGTTCTTCCGCTGACCAGGGTGGTGAGAGTGAAAGCCAGAAGAAGAGCTGCAACTCCCATCATCCCTAACAATAACAACAAGTAGGGCTATACTATACCTGACATAAGACTCCAAAATCTGTTCTACTTTCTTGAAATGGTTTAAATCAGCAGGCAATAATTCAGATGATCTTTTTAAAATTATTTCATATTGACCTGGGCTAGATCAGATCAATGGCTTATCAAGCCCAGTGTCCCATTCCCCTAGGGGCCACCCACATGTTACAGAGCACCCATAAGCAGAAAGCAAACATACACTTTGGTATCCACTGGGGTTTTGTTCCAGAATCCCCTGTGGATACCAAAATCCATGGATGTTCAAATCCCATTATATACAATGGGGTAGTAAAATGGTGTTCCTTAATATAAAATGGCAAAATCAAGGTTTGCTTTTGGGAATTTATGTATTTTTTTAATATTTTCAAGCCATGGATGGTTGAATCTGCGGATAAGAAATCTGTTGATTTGAAAGACTGACTAAATATATATTTCAAGCTTGGATGGTTGAATCTGTCAATACAGAGGGCCAACTGTAGTAATGTCCTCCCTCTTGTACTCTGCAGCTACTGGAACTGAGCAGCATACAATCTCCAATATTGAAGGTGATGCACAGCTATCACAACTAAAAACTAATGATAAAAGCATATCTATTTAATATCCCCATTTTTCCCCCAAGGCATCTCACAACATAGATTAAATCAAAATACAACTAAAAACAGTTTTAAAAATTCAAACAAACATTAAGCCAACTACTCTATTAAAAACAGTATTAATTAAAAACATTCCAAAGCATAAAACATGAAAATTAAGACAAAAATATAGTGTGTTCTTGTATATGCACAAGCACGCTCTCTCACTGAAAAGCTCTTCTACAGCAATCAGCTAATGACCAAACTCCAGTCTTTGCCTGCCAGCAGAAGGAGTGCAGAGAGGGGCCAGCTAGCCTTCTGTGGGAGGGAATTCCATGGCCTGAGAGTAGCCACCAAGAAGGTCTCATGCTGTCATAAAATGTGCCTGTGATGACGGTGGGATCAAAACAAGGAGGCAAATAAGGGCAATACCTCCACAAGTGACCATTCTATCTCCCATCTAAAGTCTATAAATTTCTGTGATTTAAGGCATGTCAAAGTTAAATGGCCATAGCATGACCAATATGGACACAGATCACAAATACAAGAGAGAAAGGTGTGAATGATCTTAAATGTCTGAATTTGCCAGTAATAAATTTCAGTAAATGTCGAGTGTCATAAACAAATAGTGAAGAAGAACTAAAGTTTGTAAAATACAGTCGACTCTCCATATCCACAGAATTTTTAATGCATGAATTCGAGCATCCACCGATTCAAAATATTAAAAAAAAACAAAAAACAAAAGCAAAAAGCAAACCTTGACTTTCTCTGAAAGAATATCTCTGAACTATAACGAAAGTTGATTACTTTTTAAAAGTTCCATGTTACACTCTGCTTGTACAATTACAATGTAGAAAAATAGCCTATATAACTAAAAAGTGATGGATGGCTCTTAAGGACATGGGAGTCCCATCACATCTGACAGTCCTGATGACAAATCTGTACTTAGGAACCTACTGTTAAAACAAAATATAGAAAAATGCAATGGTTCCCAATTGGCAAAGGGGTCAGGCAAGGCTGCCTTCTATCACCCTATTTGTTCAACTTGTATGCAGAAAACATAATACAAAGAGCAGGTTTAGACTCAAAAGGAAGAGGGGTAAGCTATGAGGAAGAAATATCAACTATCTAAAATATGTAGAGGACACTATACTACTAGCAGAAAACATTGCAACTTGGAAAAATTACTAAGGATGGTCAGAGAAGAAAGTGCAAAGGCAGGTTTAATGCTGAACATAAAGAAAATAAAAATAATGGCCACAGAGGATCTACATACATTCAATCTAGACAATGAGGAAATCGAAATAAAGAGCCCATACCTTGGATCAAACCATGTTCAGAATGGCGACTGAAGACAAGAAATCTGAAGAAGACTAGGAATGGAAAGGGCAGCTATGAAAGAACTAGACAAGAGCCTAAAGTGTAAAGATATACAACGGAGCACTGAAGTCAGAGCCATTGTATTCCCTATCGTCATTTCCAGATGTGAGAGCTGGACACTGAAGAAAGCCATTAAGAAGTACAGTGGATCCTTGTTATACGCTGGGGTTTGGTTCCAAGATCCCCCGTGTATAACAAAATCCGTGTATGCTCAAGTCCCATTAAATATAATGACATAGCAAAATGGTGTCCCTTAGAAAAAATGGAAAATCAAGGTAAATTTATACTTTTTTGGAACATTTTCCAACCGTGTATGCTTGAATCCGTGTATAAAAAATCCGTGTATAAGAAGGGCTGACTGTAAATCAACTCATTTGATATGTGGTGCTGGAGAAGAGTGCAGAGGATACTGTGGACAACCAAAGAGGCAAACAAGATCAAGTGCGATCTTTCCGTGGGAGCCAAGATGATCAAACTGATCTGGGAAGAATTTACTCCAGCCGCAGAAGACTAGATTACAGTCATCCCTCCACATTTGCGGCTTTGATATTTGCGGCTTTGATTATTCACAGATTTCATTAATACATTCTCTTTAGGAATCTCTAGGTCCTCCAGTGCAACTCTGTGGTCAACTTTAACTAAAAGTTGCACTGAAAGACCATTTGTAGCTATTCCAGTGCCATTCTATGGTCAGTGTATGTTGGACATTGACCACAGAGTTGCACTGGAGGACCTAGAGGCCTGTTACAGACTGCCAAAATAAAGCTGCTTCGGGTCTCTTTGGAGGTATGCTATTTAAATGATGCATGGGTCCTAAGAGTCTGGAGGTCGCACCAAAGCCACACTCCATTCCTAAGCACTGGAGTGCAGCTTTTGGTGCAGCTTCTGGATTCTTAGGATGCATGCATCATTTAAATAGCATACCTCCAAAGAGACCCGAAGCAGCTTTATTTTGGCAGTTTGTAACAGGCCAGAGATTCCTAGAGAGGTGTCCTCTCAGGTAAAAACAGTGTTTTTGTTATTTGCGGTTTTTCCATATTCACAGGGGTCTTGTTCCCCTAACCCTAGCGAATATGGAGGGACAACTGTAGTTGCAACTTCCCAGAGGGCCTTGTTCTCTGCCGCTCCGGAATTGTGGAATGACCTGCTGGAGGAGATCCACCTTATTACCATTCTAGATGCCTTCAAGAAGGCTGTTAAGAAGGCCTTCCCCGACTGACCTCCTGGAATAAGATAGCCATATCTATCCTTAATGACCCCACTCCATCTAACTATCACAGAGCACGTTTTCAATGTGTTTATTTTAATTGTTGAATTTTGTATTGATTTTATAGGGAGAAGGGTTTAGGATTTAATTGTATTTTTATTGTTTTTGTGATTTTTTAAATGTTGCAATCCTGCCTCAATCCATAGAGAGAGGCGGGAAATATAAATAAACCATATTATTATTGAGGTTGTTGTACTTCGGCCACACCATGAGAAAGCATGACTCATTAGAAAAGACAATAATGCTAGGAAAGGTAGAGGTAGTAGGAAAGAGAGGAAAGCCAAACGCCTGATGGACAGACTTAACCAAGGAGGTCACGAGCCTGAATTTAGAGGACCTAAGCAGGACAGTGGAGGACAGGGGGTCTTCCAGATTCTCATCCATAGGGTCACCATGAGCTGGAGTTGACTTGAGGGTACTTAACAACAAATAATGTTTTCTCCTTCACATACATGCTTCATTACAGTTCCTATTGGCACATAGGCTCAAACTACACTCCATCAACCAGTTTGAAATTCCGGGAACTCACTGGATTATTCTTTGTCCATTCTTACAGAATCACTGCTTCCAACATCGTTCTAAACCGGTTCCATTTCAAAGCAGCTTTTTTAAAAAGAGTATGTTATAATTTTATAATAACTCCATGATGACAAATCAACAACAACAAAATGTCTGGCCCTGGAAGCATCCAGGAGTGGCAGTTTTTGCATACAGGCATGAGATTGTCCCCTTAAACCCCAACCTGCCCTAAAATGTAAACCTAGAAATTTATATCCCGACCCTTCCAGCTTTGCAACCTTGGGCAATTTCCAGGTACAGTAATTGCCAGAGATGAAAATTGGACAAACCCAGCAAAGTTGCCTACCACAAGACTACAGGATCTGTGATTGAAATGTGATAGAGTCAGACTTCTACCCCAACTGTACAAGTGCACAGTGTAAATTCATTTTGTGTAACTATTCTCACACAAACCTATTTACCAAAATAGAGTAGTTGTCATCCTGTTAGTCTCTCTCTCTCTCTCTCTCTCTCTCTCTCTCACACACACACACACACACACAGGTGTAACTAAACATTATGCCTGCGGTATTGCAACAACTAAAACTAACTTTTTAGGTTGCTGCAGAGGGAGAAATTCAGTGCTTCCATCATTTAATGGTCAAAAGCTTTGTGAGACCCACCTTCCTTCTGCATCCTCCCAAAACTTCTGAACAAGACATTTAGGGCCAGCCGCCAGGAGATCTGAAAGACTGCCTCCTGCCATGAGCCTACCCCAAATTTGCGACCCTTGGAGGTGTCCTGTTGGATGCCTAACACCTTGCAATGTTAGGTTAGTATGTGCATGTAAAAGGGCTTTCTCTATAGCAGCACTTGGACTGTGCAATTCCCTACCAAAAGAAATTGTAGTCTGGCTTCATCTGGGCTGAGCTTCCAGCAGGCAGCTAAAACAGTGTTGTTCCACCTGGCCTTTGATGTCTGAAACTGCTCTGTTTTAATAGTTTATTTTAAAATTATATTTAAGGATTGTTATTAGGCGATTTTTAAAGATGTCTGAAAATAGCATTTTAGTGTGTTTTTACTTTTAAAAATCTTTGTACTGTTTTAAATATTCTTTCGCTTGTGGTGTATCACCTTGGGACCCCCTGTGAATTATTATTTAAATTATTTAAATATTTTAAATAATAAATAAGTATCAAGTCAGCAAAATGAATCATGTGGTTTAGAAGTATCTACAATGACCAGCAGCAGCCTGCATGGTTTCAGGCCGAATCCTTAAAGATACCAGGGACAGAAGCTGGGATTTTCTGCACTGAAAATATATGCTCTGTGAGAGAACTCTAGAATCTCACATTTCTTGCCGTTCCTCTGTCCCTTGGCTTCATTGCCACCCAACATTATTTGGTAAGCTCTTTATGAGTTTCGTCAAGGTTTGCACAATGACCTTTAGATCTGGGGGTAGTAGTGACAGCTCTTATGCATTGTTCTAAAGCAGATTCCATTGATTTCTTTATCTTGAAAGCTGGTAGTTCAGGGTTTCTGTATAATTAACGTATGCTGGCCCTGCCACGATTATACTTCCCGGAAATGGCTTAAAACATTTCTGCTATGAAATTCCATTGTATGCTTTTGGAATATTGCATGCAATTGCAGATTGCAAAATTTAATTGAGCATTTTTTGTGCTCAGCAGTAAACTGTGAAGTCTTCTCTTGTCACTGAACACAAGGCTAAAAATCTGATTTTTAAAAAGTACATGTTTTCAGTTGCAACACAATCCAACATTTGTTTATAGCATTATTTCTAGCCTGAATGAGTTTTAGCTGAGACCAGTAGGGCAGTAGCATATGTAGGCAAACAACTTAACAATATATATATTTGTGTATATGCACACAACAGCAGCAGCAACTATTAGCATGATTGCAATCCTATAGAGTTGTTGTTGTTGCGTGTGCCTTCAAGTAATTTCTGACTTATGGTGACCCTAAGACTCATGGAGTTTTCCTGGCAAGTTTTTTCAGACATGGCTTGCCATTTCCATCCTCTGAGGTTTACTCAGGATCATCCAGTGGATTTATATGGCCGTGCTGGGATTCGAACCCTGATCTTCGAGTCACAGTCCAACATTCAAACCACTAAAACTTACTTGAGTGTAAACCCTATTATTCTGAAGCTTAAATCTGGCTGTACAGGTTCAAATTATAAAATGCATCGAGTTTTAACAAAACATCATCAGCAAAACTGAAACACAACTTTCAAGATTTTAATTAGAAATGCATGCTAGCACATCATATAAACCCCACCAAAGAAAAGGCCAGAAGTATTCAGCTTTATTTTCCTCATTCAACATCTCCTTCAACATCCCATACTGATCTGTCACAAATTAATAGGACCTGAAAGCTTTGCTCCAAGTAGGTTTGTCAATGCCCCTGGCACTCTAACTGATTGGTTTATTGCTCCTTCTCTGAAACAAGTCCTGAACAGGTTCTGCCCCTCCCCTGTATTCCCTGTCAGTTCCAGAATGGCTGAAACAATGTTTTATATGAACATCCTTTGACTAAACCAAAGTGCGTTGGGGCTGCATGTAGCTTATCTGCTCTTGCTTTATCTACCTGTTGTCTTTACACATAGCCTCCCAGCCACCACCACTCCAGTGATGAACAACAGGAAAAAACTTTAAAAGCAATACTCACATTTGGTTTGGCTGCCTTATTACTACAGATTTTATTCCTTTTGTACATCCATGGAATACTTATACGATTTTTTAAAAGACTGTGCGGTTTTATTAATACTGTCCTCTGCTAGAAGGTAACCTGCTGATACTATTGTGATGCTATTTTGCACTACACAACTGTGTTTTACAGTTTTCTGCGCACTATTTTAAATGAATGGAAATATAGAAACGTAGGTTGAATTACTTATCTTAGTGGCAGTTGTGATGCTGCTGCTAGCATGGAAGTAACCAAATGAAACAAGTTATATAACTTCACTCAACCCACTTTATGTTCTGTGACATTCAATTTAAACAATGCCTCTTATTTTGAAATATGCCTTGGGGTATGTCTGCACACTCCCATTTCTACACTGTAATGCATGACTTACATCATGGGAAACATCCTTGGGAAATCGACATTTTTTCTCATGCACCCCCTCCCCCTCAATTCTCTAACTTGCAAGGAAGAAGAAAACTGTTCATCTTACACAACCCTAATCGCCTTCTACTCTGCTGAAACAGGGAACAACAGTGGCTGAGGTATCGTGCATGTCTATAATACAGATACTCAACAAAACACAGCCATAGTCCCCTAAATTGTGACTCTACAAATATATCCTAAGAGAAGGAAGCAACCAAGACAGGTTGCTTGGCACTGATTGCACTGTCCTAAGCATTAATTGGGTTTTATTTGTACTGACATTGCTGTGTCAAATACATTTCCCATGAAATGAGAAGTGAGTAGCACATGACTGACAGGCCATATGTGCCCAACTGATTTTGGAGGCCCTACCATTCCCAGATGTGGTGCTGCTCTGTGGAATTTCAGCAGAAGGGTGGTAAAAACCCACTTCTCACTTAAAAAAAAGAGAGATGTGCTCTTACCACACACACTGTTTTAAAATCAAATAGTGGCAATGGTATAGTGATTTAAATGTTGGATTATGACTCTGGAGACCAGGGTTCGATTCCCAGCTCAGCCATTAAATTCACTGGGTGACCTTGGGCACATCACATGCTCTTAGCCTCAGGAGAAGACAATGGCAAACCTCCTCTGAACAAATCTCATCAAGAAACCCCCATGACAAGTTTGCCTTAGGTTACCATAACACGGAAATGAAGGCACACAACAAAAAGAAGTAGCCTTCTTGCTACTACAGCACGGCAATTCACAAGAGGCCATGCAGCCCCTCCAGAAATTGCCCACCCCTGGTTTAAAGCTTATGGTAGGCTACCAAACGGGCCGCTTACTTTGATACAAATAACAACAACAATAATGATAGTTTTTATTTATATATTTCCCGCCTCTCCCTGCAGATCGAGGCGGGAGTACAACAGTAAATTTAAAATTACAATTCAGTTAAAATTCATTTATATAACATAAAACCATAAAAACACCATAATAAATCAGTCCTATAAAAATCTGTTCTATTATGCAAATCTGTGGATGAGGCCCTTTTGGGACCATCCCTGCTTACACCGGTCCATTTGTCAGGCACATATGTGGCAGCTTCTTCTTGCATCATTACTAAACTATTACATACTCTCCCTGTAGAACTATGTTTATTCTCCTAAGTTTTTCAAACGACAGTGAACATCTTAACTTAATTTGGCCTTAATAGTAGTGGTTTTTATTTCTCTCTATGTTCAGTCACATTCTCTTGGCCTCAGAGAAAGATGAAGGCACATCCCTGAACAAATCTTCCCAAGAAAATCCTATGATATTTGCCATGAGTCAGTAACAATTTCAAGACACACAACAATAAAGTTGTTTTCACTATTACATTTCCATCGCTTTTAATTTATTGTTTCTTTCTTATTTTTTTTTGTATGATATGAATTTTAAAGCTGTATCTGTTTTAAACTTTGTAAGCCACCTGAATACCAAAGTAGGAAAAGGGCAGGATATAAATAATAATAATTCAAGGTGCTGGTAATTACCTACAAAGCCCTACATGGCTCAGGTCCACACTACAGTGGTGCCTCGGGTTACGAAATTAATTTGTTCCGTGGCACCGTTCGTAACCCGAAAAGCCTTCGTAAGCCGAATTGCCATAGGCGCTAATGGGGAAAAGCCGCGATTCCGTGCGAAAAAGCCGAAAAAAGCACCAAAAGTTTTTTCGTAACCTGAAAAAACATTCGTAACCTGGAACAATGTTTTCCTATGGGATTTTTTCGTATCCCGAAAATTTCGTAACCTGGGTATTTCGTATCCCGAGGTACCACTGTATTTGGCAAACCGTTTCTCCTGGTATGAACTGGCCTGGACTCTGAGATCCTCTGGAGAAGCCCTTCTCTTCGCTCTCAGCACCATCACAAACACGGTTGGTGGGGACGCAAGAGAGGGCCTTCTCAGTGGCTGCCCCTAGACTCTGGAACCCCCTGCCCAGGGAGATCTGAACAGCTCCCTCCTTGATGGCCTTCTGCCAGCAGGTGAAGACCTACCTGTTCACACATGTGTTTAGGGAATTACTATAAGGACAGGCTGGGATGTTGGACCAGTTTAAAAAATCCTTTTCAATGTACTTTTTTTAAAAAAAATTATTATAACTGTAATGTTTTTTAATGCTGTGAAGCTGCTCTGAGTCCCAGTCCTGGGAAAAGAGCAGGAAACAAACAAACAAATAAATAATCATGATTTTTTATGAGTTACAAACATAAGAGTTGTAAGAAACCACAAGGACCGTCCATTTGTTGTTCACCTCATTTTCTAATGTTTGTGTGAGGCAAACAATAAACAAATAACCATTTTAATGAATAGACAATTGTCATTGTTTTGCCTTAAAAAAAAAAAAAGACTGGTGAGTTCAGTACATTCTGTCTGAGCTCTGCAGGAATTCATTTTGTTTCAACCAATATGATAGGTGGTCCTTTTCTGAGGTTGTGCAGCAATTTTATGTTGAGAATTTAGTTTTATCTGAAATTTCTAAGTAAAATATGAGCATGTACGAGTCGAGACGAAGTTCAATGAGTTTATACCCTCTGGTGCTTGGAAACCCTTAAAAGAAATGCATGGTGGCGAGATGAAGGAAGATGTAAAGTGATTAGAGATATCACTTCCCTCTGACTTATGAAGGAGAAAAAGGACACTGCCAATTTGAACTGCCAACAGATGTAACAGAGAGATGTGCTGAAAGACCACCACAGGGTCTGACTTCCTAGTGTGGGATGATTCATCACATCTGCTTACAGTCGGCCCTCACCTTACGCGGGGATCCGTTCCGGATCCCTCCGCGTAAGGTGAATTCCACCTATGCTCAAGCCCCATTGGAAACAATGGGGCTCGTGCACAGCGGTGCGGCGGTGCGCAACAGGCGCGCGCACCCATTCAATTGAATAGGACATGCCGCCCCTTCTGCCCTGCGCGTGCCCTGCAGCTTGAGCGCATAAGCTCAAGTCCGCGTAAAGCGCGCCCGCGTATGACACGGGCACGCTGTATTTCTATACTGTGTTGCAGTCTCCATAAACTTGAAAAAAATCTGAACGTATGTGTTGTGTAGAAAACTTGTGTCAGGAGATTCCCTGCACACTCATTGATATGGTCACAGCAAATGCATCTTCTGTACTTTCCTGAAACCTCTTTTGGACTATTTAACAGCTGCAGGTGAAGTAGTTATGGCCAATGAAATCATTTTTGCTGAAATCCATACAATTCATAATTAGCTCCTAACTTTTCACCTAGAGCAGCAGTTCCCAATCTGTGCTCCAAGGAGCCCTTAGAGCTCTGCGTGCACTTCCCAGGTGCTCTGTGACTGCTCCAGGAACATGAAAGAAACAAAAATTGAATGAATTTAAAGAAGAATGATATACACTTATATATACTCCTAAACACCATTAACTTGTAAGACATAGGGTAGGCCTCTTAAGGGCTCTGACACAGAAATAAGGGCTCCACGAGTCAAAAAAAGTTGGTAACCCCTGACCTAGAGCATCCTCAAAACCAACATAAAATAATGAGAATTTAGTTGATTTCATTGCAGAGGAAAGTACCTATTTTTCAGCTGCATTTTATGGGTTGTTTTAGAAAAGAAAATTCTGTCGCTTTCTGTTTGCAAAATTCTTTATTTAATGAACTATCATTTAGAGAAAATAAGAAATTGTGGATGTTGATGGTTTGAGCTAAAAATGATAGATCCATATTCCACCTGATATCCAAGGATCTCAAGCCAGCATACAAAACAATCAACTATGTAATTTTTAAAAATAAGAATGCAAAAGCTAAAAACACATTAAACCATTTAAATACTTAAAATAGTGCAGATTAAAACCCATTAAAATTTTTAATAGGTGTCTTTTAAATGGTGTGGTGGTCACCTATACATGGTCAGGGGGCAAATGTCCAGGGAACTTCTGGAGCTACACAAACTGCCAAAACTGTCTGCTCCAAATCTCAGCTCTGGCCAATAGTCCATTCTGGCTTTGGAAAAAGGAATGTTATTTTTGGATGGTGAAGTGTGGAGAAAGGGCTGCTTCCTGTTTGAAATAATTCCTGCTCCTGGCAACTTTCACAAAATGGAGCTAACCACAAGACTTCGGACCCCAGGGCTGCACTTTCTCTGCCGAACTATGCCGGCAAACTAATATATATATGGGGGGGGCACTTAGCCACCAAAAATTAAAAAATACAAATCTGAACAGGGACAGGACAACAACATCTACCAAGTCCTAACCCATTCCTTCTAAACCCAGATACATTCCTCACAGCAGCTTATGTGCAGTTGTGGATCTTCCCAGAAAGCTATCCCTCTAGGCCACCCTTGATGTAATTATGTGCCTTGGTCTTGAATATACAATTAGGATCCATTAGCTTTACAAACAAGCTGTCCCTGAAAACTGCATAAGTGGTTTGTTGACATTAATTTTAGCAAAAATGATTCCACTGGCCTAAACTACTTAGTATATATTTTTCTGGGAAAAGACATGCTTGGAAAACTCTGAGGTGGCATGCGAATTATGTTTGGGGATACTACCATATATACTTGACTATAAATTAATCTCATGTATAAGTTGAGGGCAGGTTTAGGGGCCAAAATGGTGGATTTTGATATGGCCCGTGGATACGTCGAAGGTAAAACTTAAGTGTATGTAATAAATGATCTAAAAGATTAAGCAAAGGAAAACAGTGCCAAAGAACTTACAAAATTCCACCAGGCATAACTGGTTGTGCTCACACTAAAAGCTGGATGGATGAGAGAGCAGAGGACAGTCAGTCCTTCCAGGACAGATGAACACTTCCCTTTCACCAGAGAATGGATCCTTTTTATAATAAGAGTTAAAATACAGTACTTACACTGACCTGTGGATAAACTGATTCAGGGTTTTGGGGTCAATTTTTTGACTAAAATTTCTAGCCTTATACATAAGTGTACACAGTATATGTCTCTTCATTGTATCCTCAGGAATTTCCAGAAAAAGTCCAGCACACTAACCACTGTCTTGCCCTTTACAAGCTCACTTTTCTATGACTCTCATCTGATCCTGATGAACTGCATGTTGTTCTAAGAACTTCGTCTGTGGGGTGGGGGAACAGATAGATGTGGAGCAACAGAGCTCTGTGCATTTCTGGACTCTCTTTGGGGGCTAGAAACTATTTCAACACTGTCTGAACCTCAAAATGTTCCACTGAATCTGAGAAATTCCTATCCTGATTGCCAAGATCACCATGCAGTTATGCAGCTATAAGGTGGGACCGATTAGATTAGAACACAGGAAATCTAATAACCATGTTTCATGAACAAGTACAAATATAAAGTAGGGAGACTCAGCTGTGGTGAGATCTGAATGGGATTTCAGAGGAAACCTGCAAATTGTAGTTTTCATTTGAACCATGATTTTATTGTTGATTTTGTTATCACACATTGCAAACTATAAAGTTTAAGGGAACATCCACTGCATCTGAACTTTACAGTTATTTAGTCCAACCAGTAATCAAACAATCCTTTCAGTTCAGTAGTTTATTTCTTTTTTAAGAGATAAGGTCACAGCTGTTGCTTGCATTATACATGCTCCAGTGAAACTTGAATGAATTGCAACACCAATTTATTTTAAACAGTAAAAAAAACCCAAACACAACAAGTAGCAGCAGCAAAACCTTCCTCCTTGCACAGGACCCAATAGGAATATTCAGAGGCCATTATCTTCCTCAGAAATGTAGCCCACACCACCTGATATTCATTGGCAATCTCCCATCCAGGTACTAACCCAGACCTGACTCTGCTTAGCTTCCAAGATGATTTGGGATTTGGTACTTTCTGACTATTTAAGTCTCATTCTAGGAGAGGATGTGCTTCTTTTCAAAAGACTATATCCATCATTTAAATTAATTTAAGTATCAATTTTATTTAAATTTGATTTATCTTATTTATTTATGTAAGTATCAATTTATTAATTTTATTAAATGAGTAAAGAATCAATTTAAGTATCCAGTTTAAGTATCTGAGGTGGCATCTAAACTGCAGAATGCCGTTTGATACCGCCTTAACTGTTATGGCTCAATGTTATGGAATTCTGGGATCTGTAGTTTTGTGAGATATTCAGTCTTCTGTCAGTGAGCTGTAGTGCCACTACAAATCCCAAGAATCCACAGGAAGGAGCCATGACAGTTAAAGTAGTGTCAAACTGCATTAATTCTGCAGTGTGGCAGTGGCTTCAGCATGTCATTTATACTGGTGCAATTACAACACTATACACCCACAACACCTGAACACACATACATCATGTCAGCCACATGACATGAATGACGACAGTACAGTGTGCCCTTGTTATCCGCTGGGATTTGGTTCCAGGATCCACCATGGATACCAAAATGTGTGGATGCTCAAGTCTAATTAAATACAATGCATAAATAAACGGGTGTCCCTTATATAAAATAGCAAAAGCAAGGTTTGCTTTTAGTAATTTATATATAAATTTATGTAGATTTTTTCAGTATTTTCAAGCTGTAGATGCTTGAATTTTTGGGAAAAAAAATCCATGGATACTGTACTCTAAACAATTTGTATACACGTTTTTCACCAACTGATCTTGTGCCAGGTCTGCATGTAGTTCTGTGACAAAATCAAACTATTCTTCAAGTCAGACAAGCTTGATGTCCCTGCTCCAGGACTCCCCCCTCCAACAAAGAAATACAGTGGTGCCTCGGGTTACGAAATTAATTCGTTCCGTGGCACCGTTCGTAACCCGAAAAGCCTTCGTAAGCCGAATTGCCATAGGCGCTAATGGGGAAAAGCCGCGATTCCGTGCGAAAAAGCCGAAAAAAGCACCAAAAGTTTTTTCGTAACCTGAAAAAACATTCGTAACCTGGAACAATGTTTTCCTATGGGATTTTTTCGTATCCCGAAAATTTCGTAACCTGGGTATTTCGTATCCCGAGGTACCACTGTAAAGTATTTGCAAAGGGTTCTTGTAGCACCTTTGAGGGTAGCTGAAAGAAAGAAGTTAGTAGCATGAGCTATCGTAGACTTGAGTCTACTTCCTCAGATGCAGAAGGATGGTCTATGAAAGTTCATGCTACCAGCTTCTTTGCTACTAGATCCCACTGCATACTGATTTTCCAGACTAACGCGGCTAGGGGATCGTTTTTATTAGTGCGACAGTGTGAATAATCTCACTCACACATTCCAGGTTTGTTATTCACACTCTGCAAGTTTGGTTGTTGACATGTGCAAGCATTCAAATAAAGATGGAGCCGACAATGCAAGTACATTCGGAGCCCCCCCCCTTTTTTTTTTTGGTATGCAGTGTTTTATCCCAGTGTCTATTTGTTTCTATTCATATCAGTTATTCACACTACCAACAATGTGTTTTTAAAAACTTGGAGAAAACCCCAATATCAATTATCCTGGATTAAGTGGGGGGGGGGGTTGGCAGCCCCCCCCCCCAAATGGGTGCACTCGTGATGTGTGTGAACAATGAAGATTTAACCCGGGTTCATCCTGGATTATTTTTACAGTGTGAATAACTCCTAGGTTTTTGAAAGAAATAAACTGGATTAAAAAAAACTTCCCCAACTTCACAATGCAACCAGTCGGAGCTATTCAGCAAATTCAGCACAAAAGATTTAAGAAGCCAGTCACACGATATGCCTGTGACTGCTCAGAGGCAGGGAGGAGGTTTTCCCATCCTGAACATGAAAACCTCAGCATGCAGTTGTCTCCAAGTGAAGTCAGTCTGATGTTGTCAGAAACAGCTCTGTTTTAAAGGAACCAGAAAGGGCCCCTGCTGTGATGTTATGGGGCAGCCTAGGAACAGAAGAGAGACAGCCAGCATGGAGTAGTGGTTTGAGAGTTGAACAACCTCCATGGAGATCAGCGTTCAAATCCCTGTTCAGCCATGGAAACACACTGGGTGAACTTGGGCAAGTCACATGCTCTCAGCCTCAGGGTAGCCATGGCAAACCGGCTCTGAACAAAGCTTTCCAAAAAAAACCCATTACAGGTTTGCCTTAGGGGACACTTTAAATTGGAAATGACTTGAAAGCACACAACAACAACAAGAAACAGATGGGAGACAACCAGCATGGTGCAGTGGTATGAGGGTTGGACTGCCACACTAGAGATCAGGGTTTGAATTCTTGCTCAGCCATGGAAACCTACTGGGTGACCTTAGGCAAGTCACCCCTCTGAACCAATCTTGCCTAGAAAACCCTATAAGCAATTCACCTTAGGAAAAGCCTGAGGGCAGGGAACCGTCTAACTAAAAGGATTGCATGTACAGCGCTGTGTAAATTTACAGCGCTTCATAAATAAAGGTTAATAATAATAATAATAATAACAAGAAGAAACAGAAGAGAGAGGCAGCATGGTGTAGGGGTTCGAGAATAGCACAGTCATGGAGACCCACTCAGTAATCTTAGGCAAGCCACAATCTCTCAGCTTCAGAGGATGGCCACTGCAAACCCCCATGAACACATCTTGCCAAGGTTCACCTTAGAGTTGCCACAAGTCAGAAACGACTTAAAGGCACACCACCAACAACAACAAAGAAACAGAAGAGTGAGGCTTCAAACCAAAGCCAGACCCCCCACTTGGCTCTTCTTCCCCTCTTCTCTTGCGTTGACTTACCCACTCCTCAACCAACTCCTGCTTTGTTGTTGATGTGTGCAGGGTGACCAGATGTCCTAACTGCAAAGGAGGACAAGGCACCACAAAATGTAAGACATTCAAGAAACATGGTCAGCATTACCAAATAAAAGCTAAAAACACTCATATAAATATAAATTCATACTTCTTAGATATGATCAAAATGGAGATGTTGAAATTCCTCCTGGACAGAAGGTTGAAATGTAAAATCATAAAATCATACAGTTGGAAGAGCCCTCAAAGGCCATCTGGTTCAACCCCCCCTGCCATGCAGGAACATAGAAGCAAAGCACCCCTGACAGATGGGAATCCAGCCTCTGTTTAAAAACCTCCAAAGTAGGACACTTCACTACCCTCCAATGGAGTGTGTTCCACTGTTGAACAAACATATAGGATATGTCCTGGAAAAGGAGGACATCTGGTCACCCTGGTTGTGTGCCTCCAAGTCATTTCTGACTTATAGCGACCTTTAGGCAAACCTATCACATGGTTTTCTTGGCATGTTTCTTCAGAGGGGGGTTGCCATGACCATCCTCTGAGGCTGAGATAGTGTGACTTGCCCAAGAGGTTGCTGGGCTATGATTATAAACCAAAGGGAGTGCTCAGCCCAAGAGGGCGAGAAGAGGGGAAAAGACGGTATCTATGGGGGGGGAGAAGCTTCCACACGCCACAAATGACGCCTGGAGGGCAAAGTTCTGAGAGGAAACCTTGCCAAGAAAATCCTATGATAGGAAACTACTTGAAGGCAGGGTGACCAGAAGTCCTCCACCTTTTCCAGCATTTCAGCCTTCTGTCCAGGAGGAATCTCCAAAACATCCTTCATGAGCATGACTAAGAAAGATTAAGTTATATATTATACAGAATGACCAGGTGTCTTCCTCCTTTTCCAAGACTTGTTCTCCATTTCAGCTTTCTCTCTCCAGGATGAATTTCCAAAATGTCCTCCATTTTGAGCATGACTACAAAGCATGAATGTATATATTATACAGGGCGAGCAAACCTGGTCCTCCTTTTCCAGGACAAGTTGTCTATTTCAGCCTTCTGTTCAGGAAGAATCTCCAAAAGATCCTCCACTTCAAGCATGACTAAGAAGCATGAATATATATATATATATATATATAAAATACAGGGCGAGCAGACTTGGTCCTCCTTTTCCAGGACCTGTCCTACACTCCAGCCTTCTGTCTAGGAGAAATTCCAAAATGTCCTCCACATTCAGCTTGACTAGAGCAGCATGCATTATATTTATAAGAGTGTTGTTTTTTTAAAAGCTTTTATATGTGGGCACTTCCTCCATTTTTGCTGGAATGTCCTACCTTTTGCAGTGCCTGGTCCTCCTCTGATGGGTAGGACATCTGAACAAGAAACAAAAAGAAAGATAGCCAGCCTGGGGGAGTGGTTTGAGAGTGTGGGCAACAACTCTTGGAGATCAGGGTTCGAATGCCTCCCAATAGATTGGTTTGCCTGAAGTTGGAAACGACTTGAAAGCAGAACACAATAACAGGGTACAGAAGAGAAACAGGCAGCATGGAGTAGTGGTTTGAGAGTTGGAGCTTGGGCAAGTCACACTCTCTCAGCCTCAGGGCAGAAAAGCTCCCCAAGCCAAATGTGGACAAAGCATGCATGCTTGATGGTGTGTGTATGTGTGTGCGTATATATATATGTGTGTGTGTGTGTGTATGTGTGAGTGTACCCAGCATTCCAGCAGAATGAATTTTTAAACTCTGGCTGTCACACACACACACACCCATCAAGCATGCACCAAGCATGCATGGCTCATCCACGCATGTGTATATAAATACATATATAGCAAGTACATTTCTATACCACTTACTGATGTACTAAATGGTTTACAATGTGTAAGCTAACTGCCAACATGCTCGGTACTCATTTTAGTAGCCTATGGAAGGATGCCAGGCTGAGTTGACTGACCCGGAGTCCCTGGCTGGTACTGAACTCACAACCTTGCGGTCTGTGTTTGTGAGTGGTATATATGTATAGGAGGTGTGTATGTGTGTATGTATAGCAGTGTGTGAGTATGTATAGCCCTGATGGCACAGTAGTTAAATACCTGTACTGTAACCACTCACTCACTCACAAACCGCAAGACTGCGAGTTCAATACCAGCCCAGGGGCTCAAGGTCTCTACAATGAGTACCCAGCTTGTTGGGAGCAATGAGCTTATACATTGTAAACCGCTTAGGAAGTGCTTAAGTGTACTGATAAGAAGTATAGAAATTTATTTGCTATTGGTAGAAGTGTGTGTGTGTGTGTGTGTGTGTGTGTGTGTATATATATATACAGAGAGAGAGAGAGAGAGAGAATGTGTGTGTGTTAATATATAAATGTATAGGGTGTGTGTGTGTGTGTATATATATATATAGAGAGAGAGAGAGAGAGAGAGAGGAGTGTGTGTGTATATATGTATAGGAGAAGTGTGTGTGTATAGGAGGAGTGTGTTTGTGAGTGTGTGTGTGTATATATATATATATATAGAGAGAGAGAGAGATAGAATGTGTGTGTGTTAATATATAAATGTATAGGGGTGTGTGTGTGTGTGTATATAATATATATATATATATATATAGAGAGAGAGAGAGAGAGAGAGAGAGGAGTGTGTGTGTATATATGTATAGGAGAAGTGTGTGTGTGTGTGTGTATATATATATATATATATATGAGTGTGTGTGTGTATCCATTGCTGGGGTGTGCCATCCTCTGAGGCTGAGAGAGTGTGACCTTGCCCTTAGAGGTTCCACTTCAGAGCTGGGATTCCAACGCTGCTCTCCCAGTGCCACAGTCCAACGCTCAAACCACTACATTAGGCTGCCTCCACACACAGAGAGAGAGATAAACACAGCCACCTACCCTCCATTGCTTTGTCTCTCACCGTTTCGAGGCAGCGCCAGGCCGGCAGCTCTCCGGTCCCGCCAACCAACACAACAACCACAATCCCCTCACTCCAAGCCCGGCCCCTCGCCGCAGCCTCCCTTCAGCCCCGGCTGTTTTATAGTCCGCCCTCCCGCATGTGACTAAGGGCCGGGACAGAGCCTGGTCGCCACTCCTCCTGGCCTCCATTTTCTCTCCAAGATCATGCCTTCCAAAACAATCCCAAGAAACCCCTCCAACGCTTCAGTTTCCTCAGAAACCATTGCGCTTTAAAATGCTACACAGGCGCCATGTTGTTGTTGTTGTTGTTGTTATTTGTATCCCACTCTTTCCCCAGAACCCAGAGACTCAGAGAGAGGCTTCACAATATTTATTTATATTTATTTGCTCTGTTTTGCTTTTGCAATTTTGTAAAACGCCTTGATCTTGTGAAAAGGCGGTATATAAATAGAATTTGTTGTTGTTATTATTATTATTATTATTTATACCCTGCTCTTCAACCCTAAAGGCTCTCCAGATAGTTATGCGACCCCCCCCATGCTTTTTTGTTTTTAAGGAGTTTTAAACTTTACATTTTTAATAATGTAATGTTTTTAATTGTTTGAATTGTTTTTTTTAACTTGTATATTACATGTTTTATAGTGTTTTAACTAATAATAATAATAATAATAATCAATTTTATTTATATGCCACCTCTCCCACAGGATCGAGGCGGCTTACAATAACGAATAAAATACAATATAAAAAATGCAACGTATATTAAAATACATTATATAACTTGGGCTGTTTTAGATCTGTAAGCCGCCTTCAGTCCCAGTACTGGAAGGAAGGCAGGATATAAATCAAGATTATTATTATTATTATTATTATTATTTAGATGGTTCCCTAGCCTCAGACTTACAATCTAAAAATATAATAATAATAATAATAATAATAATAATAATCATCATCATCATCATCATCTGCCTTTTCCCGAGGGAATCAAGGCCAAAATAAAGCTGCTTCAGGTCACTTTGGAGGCATGCTGTTTAAATGGTGCATGCGTCCTAAGAGGCTGGAAGCCACACCAAAGTCACACTCCATTAGCACAGCTTTGGCGCAGCATCTGGTCTCTTAAGATGCGTGTGTCATTTAAACAGCGTACCTCCAAAGTGACCCGAAGCAGCTTTATTTTGTCCTGTCTGTACGGGTCCATATCAGAATTAGTTCATGAGCACAACTTGATTCACCAAATGACTATATCTGCAGTTCTGCTCTGAAGGATGACTTCTCATGACTTCTGCCCAAACTTTTATCATGCAGTATTAATGTTCTAGTTTTTAAGGGAATTCCCCCCCCCCCACACACACACTAGTATCCTCAAGATCTTTCTTCACAATACTATGGAGAGAAATAGTATAGGAAAAATTATACACAGATAGTATAGATCGGATGGGCCTAAATACCCTAAAAGCACCAGATCTCATCTGAACTTGGAATCTAAGCAGGGTCAGCCCCTGGTTAGTACTTGGATGGGAAACCACAAATTAATGTCAGGTGCTGTCGGCTATATTTCAAAGGAAGGGACTGGTAAAAGAGCCTCTGAATACTCCCTGCCTAAGAAAACCCTGTGAAATTCATGGGGCCTCCATAAGTCGAGAATTGATTGAAGACACACAGAGTATAGATGGGTTTTAATATGAAGTTATGTATGATCAGGCATCTCACTAATAAAGGATTATTATCCAGGAATATTTATTTTTTTTAAAAAATGGTAAAGTTATAGAGATAACTGATATAAATTTATAAATTAAATTAACAAATTTAATTTGTAAATATTCAGTGCTTCTTTCTGAGGCCTGTTACAGACTGCCCAAATAAAGCTACTTCCGGTCTCTTTGGAGGTATGCTGTTTAAGTGATGCATGCACCCAAAGAATCCGGAAGCTGCACCAAAGCTGCAATCCAGTGCTTAGGAATGGAGTGTGGCTTTGGCGCGACCTCCAGACTCTTAGGACCCATGCATCATTTAAACAGCATACCTCCAAAGAGACCCAAAGCAGCTTTTTTTGGGCAGTCTGTAACAGGCCTTAGGATCTTTTTGGTGTGGAAAGGATGGATAGGGTGAATGCACAGAGATACATCCCATACTGGCTGCATAATCTTGCTTCTAGTTCCTTACATGTAATTTCTGTTCATAAATGTCAGACTTCAAGGTTGCCTCCTGTGCCATCAGCACCTGAGGATAATTTTGCAATAGTTCCATGACATTGCTGAAACTATCAAATGGAGGAGGAGCATGTTTAAAAGTATTGCTATAGTTGTATGCTATAATAATGTGCCTAGATGTTGAAACAAAGGAATTTTCATTTCCCATTAGATAAAGTAGGTCTGTAGCAACATCTGCAAGAGTTGTCTTGCAGGACATGTTTAACCTGTACCAACTATTAAGAAACCTAAGTGATGCATACAAAGTTGGGTGATTTTTATTAACCATTTTTTAAAATTAAAATATAGGTAGTATGGAAAAGAAATGTTGAGAAGGAGCACCATCTAAAATGCAATAAACATTTGGATGTTATGTGTATTAACCTAAACTATACAGAACTTAATTTTTTGTGATACTGCTGTCCCTGTAGAGTTCTGGTTATCCCTGTGTCAGTGAGAATACCAGAAAGGCACAGCATAGTGAAGAGCTACAAAAACAACCAGGACAGTGAAGACTTGCTATATAAGAGAAATGTGCAGCCAAAAGTGATGCATATTTACATGGAAGTGAGACTAAGGTCAGTAAGAATTAACTGACAGTGTACAGTACATGTAGCATTGTAAACACGGTCTCTTTCACACTGCACAGTTATAGCACTTTGATACCACTTTAAGTGCAATGGGGCCATTCTGTGGAATCCCAGGATCTGCGCAGCATGGTGAGGCACTAGTGCTCTCTGGCAGAGTTCCAATAACCCCACCAAGCTACAAATCCCAGGATTCAATAGGATAGAGCCATGGCAGATAATGTGGTATTAAAGTGCTATAACTGGGTAGCAAGAAACAAATCTGAGAAAATCTGAACACTTCAGTTTAGGAAAGGAGAAAGTTAAGAATATTGCAAATGCTTTGAAGAGTGAACAGAATAAATTAACGTTAAAGACTATCCAGTGAAATAATCATACGGCAGATAATAAAACAAATAAAACAGATCACCAAGGTGGCACATAAGGGGATATTAAGTTGCATCCAATATATCACAAAGCTTGTAAAGAAAAAGAAAAGTACAGCCACAGGTTGACAGGCAACTTGAAGGCACCGCCTCCCCAGTGGTTTAAACAAACTTACACAATTAATGAAACCAAGACATTCAAAGGAATCTAGCTAAGGAGACCAAGCTTTGCATCTTCATACCTACAGAATTCCTAACTTGAAGACAAAATGCTATGCTGTGCTGTTTTATCCAAAATACTGTGTTAGATAGGTCCCAGCATCCTTAGTCTGATTATATAAAGTTTTTATGAGCCCATACAGACAGACCAAAATAAAGCTACTTCGAGTCACTTTGGAGGTATGCTGTTTAAATGATGTATTTGTCTTAAGAGTCCAGAAGCCGGGCCAAAGCCACGCTCCAGTCCTTAGGCGCCAAGCCTGGGGGTGAGGGGGCGGAGGAGGAGGGTGGTGCGGGCGCACGGGGAGGCGCCTCCTCCGCCCCAGGCAGGCCTCGCTGTCCTCCTCTTCCTCCCCGCCTCCCCAAGGCGGAGGAGGAGGGCAGCAAGGCCCTGCAGGCGGCAGCAACTTGGCTGCAACCGGGGGGGTCCCGGTTTTTGGGCTGCACCCGTGCCGGGAGGGGCCCGGGTCCCCCAAAAACGGGAAATACACGGGTGCAGCCGGGTTATGGCAAGCCTATGTAAATGGAATATTTTATCTGACTCTTGTATAGACTCAGTGGGATTAGTGTACCTGAATCTACATAGCATTGGGCCACAAATGTGTCTAGTGGGTGTTACTGGCCTCTTAACTATCATGACTGCTCACATGGGAATTATTTTTCAAAGGGGCCAAGATTCCTAACACTGGTAGTCTCTAACTATTTTGTTATCAAGATTACAAGATTTGGAACAGTTGTAGGCAAGCTAAGTATGTAGAGGTGTTGTTTTCACAAATGGCGATTTAACTTGAGATAGAAAGCTCCCAAAACAATCACTTGGGAGTCTTCTGTTTGAATTTGCTCTTAGAATGTTTCTGAAGACCTAAGAAACAGGACCAAAAAGATTGCCTCATATTTCTGTTTTCTTTGGTTTTCCATTACAGGCAAAATACACCTTTTGAACTTCCACTATTAGTAATGCGTAAACTCTCAATACTGGAGAATATTTTGGACATGATGGACAGTGTAGGAAACAGGAAATATGGGTGTTCTAAAAAAGATCCAGTAGAACAAAACTGCAGAGGTAACAAGGGGGGGGGGGGAATCTGCAAGGTAAAAAGACCAAAATCATGTTAATAGAAGGGACGAAAGAGCAATTCTCACCCCTAAACAGTTCCCACCCATTGATTCTAGGGCCAATGTAAATCTATTGCTCCCTTATGCTCCCTGTCATGTGAGACCTCCTCTCTATGCCTTAAGTTTCCTCTACCTCTTCTTTACCGAAGGTCCCTCATACACTTTTCCAAAATGTATAAGGGCTAGGGTCCCAAGTTTCTTCCTTTATACTTTTAATATCTTTTGGTAACACATTTTTCATGCTTATATGGTTTAGAATTCAAACAGGCAGAGGCTTTAGTTGTAACAAATAAACACTGACTTTATTGAATAACATTTAGCAAGACTGTAATTTAGGTAGAATAGTTCCAAGGTTCGAAGGTAGCATGGCTACATATATATTACAGTTGCAGACATTTCACAGTTTCCTCTTTACAATCTCCAATACACTTTCTCTCCCATTCAGTATCCTTCTCTCAATTTAGGGGCTGTACAGACTGGCAGTAAACGGCAGCTTGAGGGCAGCATGGGAGCATGGCGTTTGGGTGGCACAGGCCTCAACACCATCCCAAGGTGGTGTCATGGTGTCTGACTGACTACATGGCAGGTGGCATTATGGCACTACTTTGGCACGGCGCTCACCTGGCAGCAAGAGAGCCCTTTTTCCAGGCCAAAAAGAAATAGCATTGGCTAGCAATGGCTTTGGCCCCAATTTTGTGCTTAAAGGGGCGGCAGCAAACCGCTCCTTTGTGCTGATCTGTTTTGCCCCTTATTTCCCTTCAACTCCTTTCAATTATCTTCACCTCTTTAAACTCCCACTCAACTCCCACTCAGTTGCTCTGCACTGAACTCTCTTGAGCAGGACTTGCTTGAGCTGAACTCAGCTTGATCAAACTTACCTCCTCTTAACTGAGGCCCCAAACAGATGGTCTAAAAGGGCCGCTGTCAGGCCGATCTGGTAGCAGGGCATGCACATGACACACACCCCTGGATTGCATGGAGGCCTCACTGGGGTCGCTGAATCCGGCCCAAAACACCCTAAAAGGAGCAGTTTCTTACTACTTTTTACAGCCAATTTGGGGTTGTGGCAGCAGGCTCCCTCAGGACTGCGGCACCTGGTTGCTGCAGTCCAATGGTGGTCCCATGGCGGGCTCAGGGCAATTGAGGTTGGAGTGGCCTCTGGCTGCCCCTACTGCCTCATCTGCTTTGCTATTGGTTTAATTGACTTCACTATCACTCACTCCTGTTAGAACAATTGCATTTTTATAAAATTTTATAGTCTGGATTTCACTCTGACCTCAAACCAATCTCCTAGAGGACCTGCTATTTCTCCGAAGCGAGGAGACCACGTAGACAACTTGCCAGGGAGGAGGCAGGAGCTTTAGATATGGCAATCCCCCACAGGTAGCTTGAGAGATGTTAATGAGGGAGCCAGCACCTCCAAAACCAACACAATACTGACTGTTCTCAGTCTCACATTTAATGGGTTGGTAATCAAATCAATGACCCATCTACCTGTTTGTCTTCCCCCAATTGTGTCAAGACTGACTGCATTGACCAGCCTACCCTACACCTCAGCTTAACAAAGCCCAGGCAATCAAACACCTTTGTCCAGGCTTCGGCCAACCCATTAAGCTCATCGCCAGAGTCTAGATTTTGCCTATAAGAATCCCTAGATTTGCTCACTCCGGTGTGCTATTTTCAGAATACAGCTTGGCTCCACACCAGACTGGACTCTGATTTTAGCTCCCTCAGCCAACCCCCCTCCCACATTCCTGCAGCCATGTCTTATCCATCATTCATTTCAACTTTAGAATCCCGGATAAGCCTTCGGAAGTGAGTATCGGCCGTAGTTCTGCCTCTCAATCTTTCCAACTCTCTCACCTTTACTTTCATTTAGTCTCTTAGTTTCTTGTGTGTGTGTGTGTGTGTGCTTATTGTTGTATGTGTGTTCCCCTTTTAGATAAATACTTGGACTTTAATTGGAGAAGCCTGTCTCTGTGTCATCTCTTAAGGGATTATTTGGTCCTTTAGTATACACGAAGGGACACGATCTTGCAAGAGTGTTGTTGCCCCTCCCTCACAGCAGTTTGAGCTAATTAATAAATTCCCCTAATTAGTAACTTCCTAATGCTCCCTTATACATCTACAGTAGAGTTTCAATTATCTGACATAAATGGGCAGTCCCATAGTTGGATAGCCAAAAATGTCGGAGGGTCATAGAAAAGCCTTGCAATCACTATGAGAAGCCTTGCAATCACTATGAAAATATAAAAAAATATAAAAAAACCTACTGATCAACATTTTGATGTACAGTACTGTACAGTATAAACAGTTCAGTCCACTGATACTTTAATAAAAAAAAACACTGATCTTTTTCTGCTTTCCTGACGATTGCCATTTTTTTGCAGCCAAATCTCACCATCTTTGCAGCATCATAATGTCGACCCCCGTAGCCTCTTCTTGTTACCGATTGTCGTTGGATTACCGAATGTTGGATAATCGAGACTCTACTGTGCTTGTTCCCCGGCAGCCCCTCCCTCACAGTAAGCCCAAACTGGGATTGTCTGTCAAGAAACCAAGTCTGCCCCATGACTCCATCACACTCCCCTTCCCCAGCTGTGAAGTTTACGGTGGAGCAAAGGTTGGACTTGGATTTTGTGGACCCATTGCTTCTTCTGGAATGCCAATGGATTCATGAAACATCACCTCTTTATACTTCCTAACTCTGGAATTTTGACATCAAAGAAACACCAGCTATTTTGTGGGATGTCCCCAGACATACCATATTCTTTGATGTATGGTGTATTTCTCCCTACTGTGAGCCACTCTTTTGTGGATGTTAGGTTTTCACCAAAACAAAGGAGATTTTTCAGACAGGGAGAAAAAAAATGGTAGTAAAAGGCATAATCCCGGCAATTGTGCTGAAGATTTTCAGATGACGTTGCCTTCATCCAGGACTTCTCCCGTGAAGAACCCAGAATGCTCTTGCAACAAACCATTCATGGGGAAGTCCTGTGAATAGCTTCCCAATAGTGTGAATGAAATTGCAAGGGTGTAAAAGTGAATTGTGCTTCATTAGTGCTTTTGGGAAAGCAACCAGGGACATTTACCTAGACTGCATTTTGGTGGAGGCAATCCATTCTCATTGTCAGTATCAGTTTTGCAGTGGATTTCAGTCTTCTTTTGAGATATGGGGCACAATTTTGTTTACACTGGATTAAAATAATGTGGTGCAGTAATAAATTGTATTGTATTGTTTTGTATTCTGTGCGGGATGGATACATGAGTTGCAGTGCCAAAACAGCGCATGTGCGAAATTATCAATTCCAATGTACTGATGATTCAATCCTGGATATGTGGGGAATGCAATCCTGATATTATTTGGTATTTATGTTGATGTTATTATGCGATCGCACGACTGTGTGAAAATATCGAATGTTATTGCACTAGTCTTGCATTAGCTTTCACTACCATGATTATTGCTGAATTGGCTCTGGTGTGATAATTTCCCACCTCTGAATTACCTCTAGTAAAGTGTCTTATGAAACTGAGCTCAATTATCTTTGGAACAATTCTTGAATGTTGGTCTGTTTGCCAAATAAAGGTTTCACACAGTTAAAGGACAGGTAATGTAAAAGTGTTCACACAATTAAAACTAGGATTAAAAGAAGCAATTTATGCAGGGAGACCCATTATAATAGACTTAAATTTTAGAGGAATAAACAATGAGATAAAAGTTCCTTAGCCATTACACTAGCCGTTATCTTTCTCCCCCTGTAAGCTTATCATCCACTGTCACATTGCATTAATTGTAATGAAGGAAATGCTCTGACCCTATTGTATCTTCGCAAGTGTCACACACATTATGTAGACTTCAGTTCTTCTGAGAGGGCTCCACAGTTCTCTCAATAACTTTCCCACAGGAAGTCATGTCTTAACGTCACACATAAGATAACCTGCTATTACTTCAAATATAGAATTGTTTAATTAAAGCAGTGATATTAGTTGTTGTGTGCCTTCAAGTAATTTCTGACTAATGGTGACCCGAAAGCAAATCTATCATGAGGTTTCCTTGGCAAGATTTCTTCAGAGTGGTTTTTTCCCTCTGCCTTCTAGGTCCAAAATGCACGGGCCAAATAAGGCAGCTTTAGGGGCTTGCCATTTAAATTATGCATGCCCCCAAAGTGGCCAGAAGCTGCTCTGTGATCTGGTCCTTTGGACTGGATCAAAAAGGAGCAGATTAAATATGACTCCTGGTGGTGCTGGTTTGGGACCATGGCAGTGGCCCACTTCAGGAGAGGGCTGTGTAGTCCTGGGCGGTCCTGGGCTGATCATATGCTTTGGCCCCAAGATAGCATTTACCTTTTTTGCTGCAGCATCACACTGCTGCTTATGTTTAATTTATGTTCAACAATAATCCGCAGGTCAGTACTGGAAAGCCACGTATCCCCCATTTTATACCTGTGCATTTGGTTTTTGTGGCCTAAATGTAGAATTTTGCATTTGTCTCTGCTGAATTTCATTTTATTAATTTCAGCCCAGATTTCTGGTTTATCAAGGTCCTTTTGAATTCCATCCCTATCCTCCAATTTGTTGGTTTTGTTAGTTTCTTCCAGTTTTGTATCAGCTGCAAATTTAAGGTGTTTACAAAACATGCACAAAAATATTAAAAACACTGTGTATAAAATTACCTTCAATCTATGAGTAGGAGATGTATACAAAACATGCACAAAATTATTAAAAACATTGTGTCTAAAATTACCTTCAGCCTATAAGTATAAGGTGTATACGAAACATACATGAATTTAACGTTTAGACGTAGGGCTCATTTCCAAGGTATTTTATTATGTGTATGCTGATATTCCAAAATCTGAATCCCTGAGATCTCAAACAGTTTTGGTCCCAACGAAACAGACTCAAACCTGTATTTTACAGAGGCTACAACTGTACTGCAGAAACAATCCATCTTGACACAACTGTAACTGTCATGAATTAATCTGCTTTATTACACTACTAGGGGGCAAACAGGATTTAAATGAGAGTTAAATGAGAGTTAAAAAGGAAATCCTGTTTGCCCCCTAGTAGTGTGATAAAGCAGAATGCTATGGAATCCTGGGAACTGTAGTTCATTGTGTCACCAGAGCTCTTTGACAGAGAAGACTCAATGTTTCACAAAACTGCATATCCCAGAAGTCCATACCATTTAAAGCGGTCTCAATCAGGATAATTTCTGCAGTGTGGATGCAGTCTTTGTGTGAACAAAAGGAAGACATATGTCTTTGATTTATGATATTTAAACCATTTTTGTTACTACCAGTCACAAAACTACATTTCCCATGAGGAGGTGTATGAAGGTATGAGTAAGTGAGGAAGGGATGAGTTAGTGAAGAAAGAGTAAGGAGTGTGGAGAAAATGGGCTTGAGGAAGAGGATGGAGGAGGAGGGTAATGGAGAGAGGGAGAGGGGAAGGTGGAGAGAAGGGAATGGAAAGATAGTGTAAGAAGGGGAGAAGGAATGAGGGAATAAAGAAAGAAGGAAAAAAGAAAGGGAGAGGAAGAGTAAAAAGGGAAGGATAATTAGGATAAAGAAAGAAAGAAAGAAGAGAGTTGATTATAGGAAGTGAGAGTTTGTGTGATATGATATGCATTAGGAGTTATGAATATTAAGATTTTTGTCTTAAAGATGTTATAGGTAACGTTTTTATAATTAAGTAAAAACAAAAAATGAAAATTCCCAGAATTCCATAGTTAAAGTGGTGTCAAACTGGACTACTTCTGCAGTGTGCTCTTTTAATGGAATTTTGGACTTCAGCTCCCAGAATCCCAGACTATTGGCCAACGTGGCTGAGGCTTCTGGGAGCTGAAGTCCAAAGAAAACCCTCTTAAAGGGCACAGTTTGGGAGGGGGAAAAACACTGCAAAACATCCCTCTTACTTTGTACAGATCACCAGACGGGAACCCTTTATTCCCAGCTGCAAGAATCCAAGTGGTTTTCTACAGTCTTCTATCTCTACGTCGACGAGAGAGAGAGAGAGAGAGAGAGAGAGAGAGAGAGAGAGAGAGAGAGAGAGAGAGACCTCTGTTGGACGAAGCTAGGAAAGACTTTCGCTCGCGCATGCGCAGACTATCCCGTCTGCTGGGTATTGTCACAGTACTGTGATTTTCTCTCTCTCTCTTTCCGAGGGGCGGGGCGAGACGGAAGAGACCTGTGTGGCTCTGAAAGATGCAAAATGGCGGCCAGTGACCCGGAAGCGGAGCAGAAGCGAGTGAGTGGCTGCGCAGAGGTTCAGGGTGGAGGTGCAAGCATTTGGGGACCTGGGTCTTATTCACACGTGCAAAACATAACACGAGTCGTGCAAGGTCAGGGCAAAGGTAGCCCAGCAGTGAGAAGATGGGTGCCCCCAGCAAGCCCCCCTCAATCAGTGTCAACCTGCAGCTGCACTGAAGATTTAAAATTATATTATTATTATTGTTATTGTTATTGTTATTATTTGTAACCTGCTCCCCTAAAAAAAAAATCAACCTGGGACTCAGACTGGTTTACATTTTAAAAAGGACAGCCTCAAGGAGTGTAAGGCTGCATCTGCACTGAAGAAAATTTAAAATTATTATTATTATTATTATTATTATTATTATTACATTATTATTATTTTATTTATATCCTGCTCCCCTCCCAAAACAACAACAACAACTGGGACTCAGAATTACAGTTTAAAAAGAACAGCCTCAATTAGTGTAAGGCTGCATCTGCAATGAATTATTATTATTATTATTATTATTATTTGTATCCTGATTTAAACAGCCCCCCCCCCCAACAGCAATAAAAACTGGGGCTCAGAGTGGCTTACAGTTTAAAAAGAACATCCTCAATTAAGGTACATCTGCACTGAAGAATTATTATTATTACTATTATTATTATTATTAATTCGTATCCCGCTTTCCCCAAAAAACTGGGACTCAGAACTGCTCGCGGTTTGAAACAAGCAGCCTCAAAGGGAGCCTAAGGCTGCATCTGCACTGCAGAATTATTATTATTATTATTATTATTATTATTATTTTATTATTTATTTATTTATTTATTTATTTATTTGTATCCTGCTTTCCCTCCAAAATTTGGATTTCAAAATGGTTTGTGGTAAAAAAAACACAGTACAGTTAAAAACCTACAGAAGTGACAATTGCAATGGAATCAAACTATTATTGTTATTTATTTGTTGCAAGTATATAAATAGGTACCACTTTGGTGGGAAACAGCGCACTGGAAGTCGTCTTCGGACAAAGCTGGCTCTTCGGCTTAGAGATGAGCATCCTACAGTCAGTTACAACGAGACATTCATGTCAAGGCACTACCTTTACCTTTATCATTTATTTGTATACTACTTTCCTCCCCAAAACTAGAACTCAAAGCAGTTCACAGTTTAAAAAAATAATAATACAAAACCAATGCATTAAAACAGAATTAGGTTCTTACGATATTAAAGCAGAACACTTGTTAAAAAATAATGCAGTTTGACACCACTTTAACTGAAATAATGCAGTTTTAACTGTCATGGAATCCTGGGATTTGTAATTATTTGTGGCACCCAGGGTGACCAGATGTCCTCACTCCAAAGGAGGGCAAGGCATCACAATGTAGGATAGTCAAGAAAAATATAGGATGTGACCCAGTAAAAGCTAAAAGCATGATAAATTCATGCTTTTTTGCCATGCTAAAGATAAAGCACATTTTGAAATTCCTCCTGGACAGAAGCTTGAAATGTAGGACACATCCTGGAAAACGAGGGCCCCTGGTCACCTTGTGTGGCAGCAGAGTTCCCTGACAGAGAAGGCTAAAGAGCTTGCAAAATTACAAACCCCAGATTTCCATAGCATTGAGCCATAGCAGCTAAAGTGGTGTCAAACTACATTATTTCTCTAGTGCAGATGCAGCCCTAGGTACACTGCATCTGAATATGGAAGCTCCATTTAGCCATTATTTCTAGCAGCTCTTGTTAAAGCAGTTCTTTGTGAATGTGCCAAATTGCCTTCTCTCTGAGGCACTGCTTGGTCGTCGTATCCTGTGAAAAGGAATGGCATGTAATTTATGGCATAATTCAGCTTGAAAGCGTCTTCTTCACAGGTTGGTTTTGGCAGAGATGATTGCACAATATATTAATATATCTGTGATAAATAAGCATATATTTTATTGCAGAACTGACTGAATCCTACCAAAGATGTACTCCCGGTGTTTCAAAATTTCACTGCTACACCAACACATGCCTGCCTGGTTGAAATTAGTGGCTAAATGGATAAACTGATACCTGGTTATCTGGGAATAAGCTCAATTTAATTAAGTCAAATTAATGCTATGTAGATACTGTATTCCCCATCGCCATGTACAGATTTGAGAGTTGGACAGTCAAGGAAGCAGACAGAAAGAAAATAAATGCATTTGAAATGTGATGTTGGAGAAGAGTGCTGAGGATATCCAGGTCAAACATAGGGGTCCTCGAACAGATCACACAAGATGATCAAATTGAGGCTGTCGTACTTTGGCCACATAATGAGAAAACATGGATCACTAGAAAAAACAATAATCAGGGGAGTCACAGGCATGTGTTTCCAGGGCCTGAGCAGAGCAGTGGAAGATAGGGAGTCTTAAAGGTGTCTCATCCACAGGGTTGCTGTGAGTCGGAGTTGACTCGAAGGCAGCTAACAACAACAAAGATATCGTACGTACATGCACTGTAAAATAAAACAGGTACATTAAGATCTTGATTCAAGTGCTGTTTTTCTTATACAAGCATTTGCTAGCTTTAGGCAGATCCTGCCATCTTTATGCCACTTGCAACAAAACGTGGGTTGGATCACTTACTTAGATTAAATCTTGCTGTATCATCTTTAGAGGAGATCTGTTGCATCTTGTTTGCTCCTTTCTCTGGATGGCACTCAGGAACTTGATGTCTGTTTCAGTTCGTTAAGGACATTACATCAAACTCTTGATTGTTCCCTTGCAAATAAGACTGTGCTAATTCGATCCTAACTTTGCTATGGGGCAAACATCTGCTTTGTGTTTATCTAACTAAAGCTAGGTCACTGTGTCCCTCCAGCTGTTAAGCCTCTTTCCCCCAAAATCTTAGGCAAAGCACTGCTCTTAACATGGAGACACCAGAGTTGTTTCTTACTGTTTCCAGACTAACCAGTGGTCCATCATTAAGGTGCTCTGGAGCAGTTCCCCCAAATAGGACTCCCTTTATGCATGAATGCTATTTTTCCCCTTTGGAAGTGTTAGTTTTATGCTGCAGTGAATTATGTTTGATGGTGCTGCCAGCCCAAAAGGAGCCCTCCCTGGGGTCAAAGCACTCATCTTCCAGCAGCCCCTCATACCCAAAGCCAGCATCTCCAAGGCAGTGACCCACAACTGTCCCTTCACTCATTCTACATCTGGGAAATGAGATTGGAATAGGTGCTAAATACTATCAGCTCTTGAAGAGTTGGGTGTGATAAGGCTATAAGGCCTGCCAGCTCCATCAGGCCTGGCCTAAAGTAAGTGGATGAGCCCTCCCTTTGCTATCTATTCTACATCATCAGAGAGAGTGAGGCCTGCCACCTCCATCAGGCCCTCCCTCCAGTCCATCTGCCTTGGTCTAGGCCTCAGAGGGAGAGAAGAACCACTGGACTTCATCCCCTTCCCCACCACCATTCCCTTCTCCTTTTGTATCGTGTCTTTTCAGATTGTAAGCCTGAGGGCAGGGAACCATCTAATTAAAAATAATAATTGTAAGCTGCTCTGATATCCTTTAGGGATGAAGGGCGGGCTATAAGTACACTGGTGCCTCGGGTTACGAAATTAATTCGTTCCGCCATTCCTTTCGTAACCTGAAAATTTCGTAACCCGAAAAGGCTTTCCGTTAGCACTGGAAAGCCTATAGCTGCACTTTGCAGCATTTGAATTTCGCGCCGAAATGAATTTCGTAACCCGAAAAATATTTCGTAACCCGAAACAGTTTTTGCCAATCCAACTTTTTCGTATCCCGGAAATTTCGTAACCCGATCATTTCGTATCCCGAGGCACCAGTGTACTCTAATAAATAAATTTTAAAAATGTAATTCTTCTTTCCCAAGAAGTGTTTCTTTCTTAATAGTGTCACAATACAAGAAGCATGTGTGTTTTTGTGCATGCATGGGGCAGCTAGCTACTGTGGGTCTTGGAGCAGGGTTTTTATGCCAGTTACCCATTGATAATCTGGGTTTATTCGTCATTTTCTTTGCTAAACAGGTGAAATGAATCAGCACTGGTGTGATCAATAGGTTGACCTTAGCACCCACAGGACCCATCTAGCATTAATAATCATAATTATTATATTTTAGTGGCTTTTAAAAAAACTGTTATAGATTAATTGTAATATAACTAATTTGTTTTTTAACTTCTGTATTATCTATTGTTTTAATTGTACAGTGGGCCCTTGGTATCTGTGGGGTTTGGTTCCAGGTCTCCCGTGGATACCAAAATCACGGATGCTCAAGTCCCATTAAATACAATACAGTGGGGTAGTAAAATGGTGTCCCTTATATAAAATGGTAAAATCAAGGTTTGCGCTCTCTCTCTCTCTCAACACACACACACACACTCACAATATTCAAACCATGGATGTTTAAATCAGTGGTTAAAAAAATCTGTGGACAAGGAGGGCCAACTGTATCTTATTTTAACTCATATTTTGAGCCTCCTTGCATCCCATATTGCAAAAAAAGTGGGCTATAAATAAAATAAGATAAATAAATAAAAAAATAGGGAGCAGTTGGTTCTGTGACCCTTACTCATGGACTGAGAATTTGGGTGTAACTACAGAGATCTTACACTGGACAAAAAAAGTTTGCAACAGTGTGTTGAATACAGGAGGACATAGTTTATTATGGCTATCTTGAGATAAACACTTTAATACTCTATATGTCACATGATTTGTTAGTAGTTATTTAGCTATGCGAATGGTACTGGGCACATTGAAATATAATGTAACATCATTTTTTGTCAGATAGAAGAAATTGAAGCCCTGTCTGCTATATATGGTGATGAATGGTGTGCTATTGATGAAGATGAGAAAATTTTCTGCATTCGAGTTAGTGAATGCTTGGAAGAGCCAAAGTGGACTCTCTGTCTACAGGTAGGTTTCCTGTGACATAATCTGCCTTCGGGTTTGCAGCAGGATACTTTCAGAAGAGTTGCATAACTATTTTTAATGAAAATATATTTTTCTTTGTAATATTGGGAAACTAGTTCTAGGGTTTTACTACTCAGGTTGGCACCTGTCTTACCTGTACAGTACTAGCAAAACCAGAAAGCCAGATTTAAATTATATTACTGAAGTACCATGTTCTATAGCTGTTAGAAAAGTTGATTACCATCTTAATTCTGTGCATTTTATGCACAAGCAAGTTCCAATTTGTTCAGTTTCTATGAAGGTAGCCTAATACCAGCTGTAGTATTACTTGTTTTATATGTTTCAGAACTATTCTGTATTGATGTATGCCCTCAGCTACTGGCTAATTTATTTTTCTTTCAGGTGATCCTGCCACCTGAATATCCAACAGCTGCTCCACCTATTTATCAGCTTAAGTAAGTGGTAGTTCATTTCAGGAATATTGTGTTTTCATGTATTTCCCATAAGTCATCATTATCACATGATACTGTACGCTGTATGTCACTATTATCATTATTAAGCTTATTTATATAGCAGTATTTAGCAGGGAGCTAAGGGATATTCTGGCTGTAGCTTTCTGTCCCGTTTTGTACACCTACCCAATGTCTAGAATGTATTAGCATTCTCCGAAATATATTCAGTCTATCTTGCATACTTGGTATATATGAAGGAGACCCATTGTGAGAATGAGGAGTATCGCCTTTGAAATAACCCTGGTAGCTGAACCAAAAAATTGCTTCCTTGACTGTGTTTGTGTATGAAAAATATGTGTCATATTACAAAATGTTAAGATATGCAACTGAACCATAACATGAGTGTTCTGTAACCAACCACCAGCCATCAAGGGGCTGGGGCCTGTTCTGATATAGCTAATGAACTCTCCTTCCTCATCTTTCTCTGGTATACCTGGCATGGCAATAGGATGTCTTTGATATTGGGGTTTAGAGTAGAGATCATGCTGGTGTCCTTGTGATGTTTTCCTCCTTTTGCCATATGTTTGTTTCTAGTTTTTCTGTACAAAGTTCTGCAAAGGAAGAATGGCAAGTACATGGCTAACTTGTGTAGGCGCTGAATAATAGTGTTGGTTGTCACAATATAAATACATGAGTAAAATTTGTTCATACCTGAATATCTGCAATTGCCTTGTGTGTATGTATCCTTTTGAGAGACCTGGAAATCAGGCTGGAGCTGCCACTGTATTTGATACAGAGGTGTAGTGGGATTAGAGAAACACCATAGACCTCAGAAACGTTGAAGGACCTGTAGGAGCTCTATCAACAAATTGAAGCAGGATTCTCAGACTTTGATCATCCAGATGGTTTTGCACGTTGTCTTCTAGAAGTACAAACCAGTTTGGCAGTACTCAGAAATTCTGGAAACCGAAGCCAATAATGTTGAAAGAGTCCAGACTGTGCACTACTGATTTGGAGAAGAAAATTAGAGAGTGTAAAAAATTTAAAAAGTGAGATCTCATACTTCTTGCAGCGTTTTTTTTTTTTTTTTTTTTTTTTTTTGTAATGGAGTTGCAGCAAGGGGTAGTAGGCAAAGACAAGATGTGCATGGTAGTGTTGCAGTGAACTGCTAAGAGGATAATGGGTATTTTTTATGTGCTGGTTTTGTGACTGATTGTATCAGAAGTGGGCAACACATAGTTGTATAGGAGCATGCCTCCTCTCTGGTGTTTTTGTAGCCCCTGCCAGAGCTCAATTCACTATGTGGCTGAAAATACTATGGGGTAATAGCAAAATTGGCACAGTACTTTAAATATGAACAAGGTGCACAAGGTTGTGAGACTTGTTTTTAAATGGAATCATGCTCCTGACAGCTGTCAGCAACCAGAGTATGACTTGAAAAAAAGGTACTGTATATACTCAACTATAAGTCGAGAAATTTTTGCCCTAAAATGGCGTCCACAATCGCGGGTTGACTTATCTACGGGGCAGTGCGGTACTTTAACCAAGCCTCTCCCCAGCTGGGCTACCTCTGCAAGAGATAGCCCATCTGGGGAGATGCTGGCAAGGGTGCCCGATTGCCCCGCAGCCCCGCTAGCCTCGACTCCCTCCGATGGGAAAAGCCCAGCGAGGGAGACGATCGTGCGCCCTGCAGCCTCTCCTCCACCAGGCTTTCCCCAGAGAAGGGGCCTGGCTGAGGAGACGCTGGGGAGGGCGATCACCTTCCCCAAAGCCTCTCTTCAGCGAGGCCCCTTCCCTTGGGAAGGAACCCGGCTGAGGGGACGCTGGGGAGGGTGATCGTCTTCCCCAGAAGCCTCCCTTCGGCGAGGCCCCTTCCCTTGGGAAGGAGCCCAACCGAAGGGACGCTGGGGAGGGCGATCGCCTTCCCCAAAGCCTCTCTTCAGCAAGGCCCTTTCCTCAGAGAAGGGGCCTGGCTGAGGAGACGCCGAGGAGGGCACGCAATCGCCCAAAAGCCTCTCCGTTGCTGGGCTTCTTTTGCGAGGAAAGCCCAGTCAGGGAGACGCTGAGGCAAGCACACCCTCAACCTATCCACGGGTCATATGAAAATCCATATTTTTGGCCCCAAAAGTTGACCTCGACTTATACATGAGGTCGACTTGTACATGAGTATATACGGTAAATAGTCCCCATGCATTTTGATTGTAGTAAGCAAGGGTGAATTCTCTTAGTCCTAGGAAGTTGCCCAGCTTGGGTTATAGTTATTCATCTCTGATCCTGAGATTTTTGTTTGGAAGAATTTAGAATCATAGACTCATAGAATCATAGAGTTGGAAGAGACCGTAAGGGCCATCCAGTCCAACCCCCTGCCATGCAGGAAATCCAGATCAAAGCATCCCCGACAGAAAATCCTAAAACATGTGGAGGACAGATGAAATGAAACATGCAGTTTGTACAAGGTCACACAAAAAGTGTTGAAAGTTAGAGTTCAAGACTCTTGACTACTGAACACTCTTGTGTGTGAGGAGCAGAGAGTGTGTGTACAGGAGCTTTTATGCCTTTGGGCTATGAGCCAAGTACAACTTCTCCATTTTTATTTCAACTATGAACACACTTGCCTGGTTCTGGATCCTAGTTCTGTCTCTCCCCCTCCTTCCCTTATGCTTTGAGCATTTTCAGCTTATATTTTCATACTTGACATTTTAATTTCATTAATTTGTGTGTTTGGCTTTAAAATTACTTTCTAAAATTTGGAATACTGCTTTGGAAGATGTATCCCAAATGTTTCAAGGGTTAGCTCATTAATTTCCTGATGGAATTGGGAAGAAGCATTTGGAAGAACATGTTTTTTTTTGGGGGGGGGGGAGATTTTCCACTAATTGAAAAAAGGATAAGTGTGGATCCAAAATGGGGTTCAAAAGCTGGAAGAAATTGCTCTACTTTTGCTGTATCTTCTAATTCAGTGATGGCAAACTGAGTGCCCAAACTGCAACCCAAAACCCACTTATTTAGCACAAATGCCATGTCCCTCTGACTTCCTAGTAACAAACTCTGGTGAACTCTGTGCTGAGGTGATGGTGTGTGTGCCCACAGAGAGGGCTCTGAGTGCCACTTCTGGCACTCATGCCATAGGTTCACCACCACTGTTCTAATTGATCTCTCTCAAAATTTGGTGCAGGAAGAGGGAGATAGAATTGCTGCTGAGCCATACTTTGCTAGAGCATCTAGAGTTCATCTTCTTAACTTGCTACTTTTATACTGCAAGCTCATATGCATCCTCTCAGAAGTAAACCCCACAGATTTCAGTGTGAGTGCCCCCTTTTGTGTACAGGATTACAGCCTAGGTGTTTTAAAGTCTTTTAGTTGTGTTGTAATTGTGTATTCCTGCATGGCAAGATGTTGGATTTGATTATCTTTGTGGTCTCTTCTAATTTAAGATTTTATGACTCTTAAATTACAAGCATTTTACAAATGGCTATACTCATTAAGCATGTTCATTTTTATTCCAGTGCTCCTTGGCTTCAGGGACAGGAGTATGCAGAACTAGCAAATAATCTTGAAGAAATCTATATGTAAGTTACACATTTCTTTACTCTCTCACACTTATATTTTTAAAATCCGAATACTGTCATAAATTATTTTGTGCATAATTCCAACTGGTGGCAGAACTGTGCAAAAAGTATGATGAAGCAGGACAGTTTGCTGAAAATGAAGTCTGTGGGTTATACATGGGCCACTTCCATGAAGCGTCAGACCATTTTTTAAATTGGCCGAGTAATTGTTTTTTGTCTTTTCATCTGTTTTACGGTTTTTAGTTAAAATACATAAAAGTCAGGTAGAGACATGGAACCCAGATTAATAAATCAGCTGAAATTAATTAAAAATGCTTCATTATATATTATTAAAGTTGTTAATTTTCTCCATTCTTTAATAAAAACTAAAATTCCCTGCTCCTAAATCTTTAATTAATCGGATATTTAACTATAAAATGAACCTTAAATTGATTTAAATAATCTTTAATATGACATTGACTACTGCTAATAAAATGAGAGGAACTGAACTGTGTATGATATTGACTATAGTCCAGTTCCCATTGAGTATAGTGCATATATACTCCTTTTCCTATTGAGTATAGTGCATTTAGAAATGTGTTGCTGAACTTCATCAGCAAACCCTTATGGCCTAAAAAAAAAAATCTAGGGGCTACAGAACAGGGCCTTTGTCCACCGATAATCTTATACGGTGGTAAGTGCTCTCTCATCTAGTATTTTAAAATAGCATGATCAGGAGAGCAAGGGATAACATTCAAAGAGAGCTACTTTGGCATGCTTTAAAATCTGCTAGTGAATTTTATAATACTTTTTCTAGCAGCAAAGCATTGTGCTGCTTTTGAAAGCCCCCTTGTTGCCAAGTGGTGTCAGTGTCATGTGACAAGGAGGACTGCATGACTCATTGGTTGCATGACTCTTTCAGTGCTGTCCATACCTTAAATTCTTCCTCGATAACTTCTCTCCCTTCTCATGAGGAATAAATTAGACACACTGTTCAAAAGAAAATGAAAACACACAGCTCAGTAGAACGTTGCTTTCTACAAAATGTTTTATAGGCATAATCCCATGAGATTGGCCATAAATTCCATTAAAATTACTAGTGCTAGTGGGATCAATTCTGTACTTGAACCTACTTTAGTTCTCTGGTCTGGGACCTTAATTTAATTTGCCAAGTAAACGTGGCTGAGTTCAGACTTCACACTAAACTATAATATGGTTTGTGAATAATCTGCAGTGAACTCTGACTTTGTGTGTTTTCCCATGTTGTCTTTGAACACTGCAGTGATAAAGATTTTGGAAGCTTTTACCTTTGCTTTTGATTACAACAAGTTGTGTTTTCTGAACCAAAACATTATTAATTCTCTGGATGGTACAGAGGAGCAATCTGTTGAGTTATATCCTCTCATGACAGTTCCAGAGGCAGGAGCCAAGAGACAATTTCCTTCCACTGAATATATACACTGTTAATTTTAACAACTGCAGCAGTAGCTAGTATTAGTTTTATATTAATGTTACAACTTCTGTTCACTTTATTTACATCCCTCTTTTTCTCAGAACCTGGACTCATAGTGACATACACACTGAAACTGAGTTTCCATGGATAGCAAGCCCCCTTATTCTTAATGAAGGTGCGGGCATGTGTCTGTACTAGCAGCCGTGCACTTCATGCCATCATAGGAAAAGCCAGGAATTGGGGACATGTGTTTTTTCTTGTCTGTGGGGGGAGGGCTGGAATGGATCCCCTGCGAATATGAAGGGACAACTGTATTAGATTCCTGCTTTTCTTAATTTTTTAAAAAAAGTAGATTAACATTATCATTCAAGCAGATGACATCTAAATTCTTGCAAAAGTGCTATTTCTATTTGCCCAATTAATTTTAAAAGGCCTACTCTGGACATACAGATACTGTAGCTTGTGCTTCATAGTGTTCAAACGAAATCCTATCTTTAGACTTCCATGAATTTTTTGAGGGAGGTATATATGAATTTTCTCAGGAATCTGTATATTTGGTGAGATAAGTGCCAAAGCAAAGCAATTCACTTTGGACATGTGCAGCTTAAGGCCACTATCCAATTATTTTCATTTACGATTTCAAGAACAATATTTAGACTACATTTTTCTGAAAGGAAACTGGTTGTATGATTTTTTTTCAGACAGAATCTTGGTGAAAGTATCCTTTATTTATGGGTGGAGAAGATACGGGAGTTTCTGATAGAAAAATCACAGTCTTGTGATTCAGGTAAATGTACTAAAGTTAGGATACCCTCGATTATTTATTAAAACACAATATTCAGTATTAAAACCACAGAAGAAAGTTTGAAAAAGAGAAAAGTAAAATCGTATGTGCTTCAACTGCCTTCTGGGTTTCTAGGCAGTCTGTGCTGTTTGTCTAGCCATGTGGCACAATTGGTAGAAGTAGAGGTAAGGTTTATGATAAAACATAGGAAAGATTATGGTAGCCTTCACAGTTTTTGTGCAACTGAATCATGTGATGGAATTACCAAACCGTGCAAGTGGAGCTACAGAAAGGCTAATGATTCCCAAAGTGGACAGTATGCCCCTCATGGGGCCAATGGAAAGATCCAGGGGGCAGTCAGGGAATGGGGGGCAGCAAGGGGATGGTGAGGGGAAAAGGGGGTGGTAGAAGGGCCTTCAGTAAAAAATATTGGTGTGCAAGAAAGACAAGGGGAACCATCAGACTTTAGGACCATGGTGGGGATGAAGGTTGCATGAAACCTCTTTTCAGAGTCCCTTAAAACCACCACAGTGCCTCACTGTTTTGTGTGGTGCTTCTGCTTTTCCTTTGGCCACGTCTTTCACCACTAGTAATATAGAAGATAGTAGTAATACAGTAATATAGAAAATATGAAAAACTGACAAATTGATTCCATTTGCAGGCTATTCTGTGGTACCCTAGAAGTAAAATTCAGAATTCACAGACATCCAAGGATGTGAACAGCATGTTATTTTATTTATGCCTACTTGGACCCAAGGTGGATCATAAAAGCTTAAAAACAATAATAAAACAATACAATTTTAAAATACAATTAAAACACCATATTAATATAACAAAAATTGTAAAATCCTTTAAAATGTAAAGTTAAAAATATAAAACCATTAAAAACATACCAAGTAAAATCCCCAATAAGAAGCCTCCCAGGATGCAATTATGTATTAAAAGCTTGCTTGACGAGAAGTTTTATCTGTCGGTGAAAGGAGAACAGAGAAGGGGACAGCCTGTGAAAGGGAGTTCCAAAGGTTGGGAGCAGCCCTTCTCTCATGTCCTCACCAAACAAGGCTGTGATGGTGGCGGGAACTAGAGAAAACCATCCGCTGAAGATCTTAGGGTTCTGCGGACATTTTTTTTAAAAAAAAAAACTATATATATATATATATTCATTAAAGTGTTAGTCATATGAAATATTTTCAACTTGCAGAATTTGTTCAGACTATCAATTGTTTTACTACTAATTTCTCCACAGTTGTTATCACTGTGGTTCTTCAGATCCACAGATTCTTTATCCACAGATTCAACCATTCACAGCTTGAAACTATTCCAAAAAGATATAGATTCCCAAAAGTAAATCTAGATTTTGCTATTTTCTATAAGAGATACCATTTCACTATGCTATTGTATTTAATGTGATTTGAGCATCCAGAGATTTGGTATCCACAGAGGGCCTAGCACCAAACCTGAACAGATACTAAGGGCCCACTATAGATGAAACTATGAAGGAAGCCTCTTGAAATAGTATTTGTTTGTATATCAGCAGGGCCAGAGGTCAAAAAAAGTATGGAAGAAATTGATGTGGAGCATGAAGAATCTCTGCTGGATTACCTGCCCTTACAAGAGTGCACCACGTTAACAGTGAATTTTGATCTGTCTGAAAGGCAAGAAGGTATTAAGTAGGTTCAATTGGTTTTATCATTTTTCAGTTCTTTTTCGTATTATTGAAATCTTGGCGCAGATATAACAAGCAGAGCCAAATACACTGCAAGCAGTGTTGAAGATGTTATAAATCGCCAGATTCTTATTCTGACTGTGTGCGGGGTGGGGCATGCAAATGACACATGCCCCAAAAGTGGCCAGAAGCCACGCAGAAAGCATGCTAACCCAGAAAAGCTGTCCCAAAATGGAGCGGCGAAAAGCTGCTCCTTGCCAGTGGTTCATTTAGGGCTGCGGCAGCAGCTGGCTTTAGGATTGCGGCGTCTGATCCAGAGTCACTGCGGGCCTGGGCCAGTTGGGAGGCGACTGGGGTTGAGCAGCCAGAGGCCTAGTTATGTTTCTGAAAGATGTTATTATGGATAACAAGGAAATAATGGGTTCCTTCAATTGGAGGGAAATGAGTCTTGCAAAACTAAAAGATTTGGTGAGTAGAGAAGCTCATGTGTATAAATGTATATTAGAAAGGCTTTCTGCTTTTTGTCGATCTGTCCCCAGTGTCCATGCATTAGACACTGACATGAACTGGTGAAGGAGCTGCAATCTTGATTGTATAGGGTTCCAGATTCCATAGATGCCCATGTACATAGAGATCAATGTATCTTTACTTTCCATTTGTCAGCTGTCTACTTTCAAAGGCCTAAATTCTAATTAGTTTTGACTAGACTAGACCCACTGAATCATTTGGATATACCTACATGTTGATGCACCATTTAACAGTTGATTGAATGGGACTACTGTAGTTGGGACTAAACAGGATGTCAGGCAAAATGCAGAGTGGCAGTGATGCCATAGCTCTGTTGCTCCTTTTGAACACCCTTCCACAAACTGCATGAAGGGGCTAGAGCAAGGGACCATTTTTATATAGAGAACAACTTGGCAAAGGACATGAAAGATATAGGATTGATTTTGTAAGATGAGATTATGCTACATGAAGGAAGCAAAAGCAGATGTTACCAGTATCTTGAGTGGAAATATTACCAGTATATTTAGTGTTTTGTCTATTGGAATAAGATATAGTTGATTCATTGTTGCATTCAACAGCCTAAAGCAGGAGCAGAGAATGTTTAGTCCTCTCAGCTTTATTGAACTGCAGCTCCCATCATCCTTCACTATCTAGGGATGTTGGGCTGATGTGCTAAGGCTGGTGGGAGTCTTTGAAGGCTAGATGCTCCCTTCCCCTGGCCTAGAGTGAGCTGGCTGTGATGCTCTCCTCTTCTCACATATTGTCAGCTTTTCTGATTTCACCTAAATCGTAGTTTGTCACTTCATTTGAACCAGCTAGCTTTGTTACACTTTTCCAGTAAAAGGGAATCAGTTCTTGGAACCAACATGCTGTGAGCCATAACAGAAGAGAAATATGGAATTTGGTGGAAAATATGATGAGGAATACAAATAGAGGGGTGACATCACTGATCATACTTCTGTGATGGAGAGGAAGATTAATTTAGCAGGCTTTCTGAATCTGCTAGAAAGGTGCTATGCAAGTCAATGTATGAAATCTGAATTCTCATATTTACAGGTGAAGAGTTACCTCCAATTTATCATGGAAATCCAATTACAGACAGAAGAAGCACTTTCCAGGGGCATTTAGCACCAGTAGTGAGCCCAAAACAGGTTAGTAAGACTCCATAGTACCTGGGGGAATCTGGAAGCTATAGTCCAAACTCTGGGGGTAAAAGGCATATATGCTCCAAAGTTCTGTGCTAAGTTATTTTAAAATTGATGTAGGCATTATCTATTCTGGCTCTCCAAAGCTATCTGGGAAAGCACAGTTGCCTTCCAGTCCTAGCTAGTGTGGTTCATCTTCCTCTTCCACCTGGGTATATTATTTTTTTTTACTAACTTCAGTGCTTTATGATAATTGGAGTTTGCCATGATATCTCAATTGGATCAAAAGGGTATTTAGATTTTTCACATCAGTTGACATCCCTTGAGCCAATTCAGAGAAAGAAAAAGACACTTAAATTTAGTGTGCCTCCTAAATGTGCTTGTGAGGCAAGAGCTAGGTGTCTCTAAGTCTTAAAACTGCAGTTATATTTAGTTTATATTCATGTATCAAGTATTTGTGCAGAGTACTTTCATTGATCAGAAATGAGTTGAAAGTAGTGTTTTTCTTCTTAGATCAAAATCCTCTGAATTCTGAAGTGAATAATGTGGCATCTAGGTTGGAAAAATCAACGTTGGCCTTTGTTTTCAAAAACATTATTTTATAATGATTCTAGATTAGATATTTTCATGTCAGAGGGACATATGTGTAAGGCAAATTCAAGTAAAACTTATTCTGTGTTTAGTATGGTATGTTCTTTAATGTACTCAATTAAACATTAAAAATAACAAGATTATGAAAAGCAATAAATAAAGAATTGTGCAGTTAGAAAAGACCTGTAGGTCATTTGGATGTATATTCTGATAGTGCCTAATGCTAAACACATGAGAGTAGTCTCTGTGATGTCATAACTTTGTACTTGAAAATGATTTTGATTTATTAGTGGTATATTAGAGTACAGTGGGCCCTTGGTATCTGTTTGGTTCCACGATCCCCCATGAATATCAAAATCCGTGGATACTCAAGTCTCATTTTATACAATGGGGTATTATTATTACTACTACAGTAGGCCCTTGGTATCCACTGTGGTTTGGTTCCAGGACCCCATGTGGATACCAAAATTCATGGATGCTCAAGTCCTATTATATACAATGAGATAGTAAAAAGCGTCCCTTATATAAAATAACAAAATCAAGATTTGGTTTTGGGGATTTATTTTTTGGAGGAATATTTTCAAGCCATGGATGATTGAATGCATGGATATGGAGGGCCAACTATATAAGATAAAGAGCTGTTAGAAGGGGGACGAGAAGGGAATGTTGGAGTGAATGCAGGTTTGTGGAATGTTTGAAGAGATTTGCATAAGGCTGACAAATGACAATTGGAGGTTAGTTAGGAGATCTGAGTTAAACTAGGGTTGGATGGAGTTTTGGTTGCGGGTTTGGTATTGTCTGAGATTTCAGTTGGTGTGTTTAGTTTGAAAGGAGTGCGAGATAGGGTATGTGGTGTTTTAAATAAAATAAACAATAAATCTGCTTTGATTTGTTTCACTTCTGTAAATAACTAGTAGTGGGGTTTTTTATACACTTTTGGCCTCTAGTGGAAACACTACCTGAGCTCTTTTCTGTGGTGGCAGCATTGAATATAGAAGGGTGGTGTCCATTGAGCCCAGAAGTTACATTTATAGGGGCATCCTCACAGTTGGTGTCACACAGGTGGAACAAGAGGAAGTTCTTACATTGTGCCAGAGGTGAGGATCATGGAAAGCCCTCACTCTTGGTAATTGCAGTGAGCACCATGGAAACCCCACATTGGTGATGGGATTGCCTGAGAGGAAATCTCCAAATGTGGTGCAATGAGGGTTGGAAAACTGCCACTTCCTTGTTTTGGATTAGCAAAGTATTGTCTATAGCTCTAAAATATTGTCTATAGCTCTAAAGTGATTGTTTTCATTGTTCCTTACCATTGAAATCCAAATGTTTTCCACATGTAGAGGTGGGAGACTGAAACAAATGACTGGAAACTTGTGTATTATACGATCCTAATCCAGGAAAAGGGGCTATTTATTGTTGTAATAAGTGTCTGTCCCTTACACTGCTAAAAATGCCCAATGGATATTTTTTTTAAAAAAGAAACTCTTCCTTCCCTTCTCTTGCTGCATCAGGCCCTCTCTTTTAATTGAAACAGTAATGCTGATAGAAGAATTGCTTGTTGTGGTTGTGCTTATACAACATCCACAAAGATCAGAGAATGCAAATGTTGGAACTTTCATGCAGTGTAGCTATATTTAAGAGGTATTCATGCATACTTCAGATGGGGAATTTGTGGCCTTCCAGATTATGGTGGACTTCCATTTCCACCACCCATGCTGGCTAGGCAACATAGATAGAGTCACAGTTAACTACCACTGGTAATTACACTTTGGAATAAGTTATACTAAATTTAGTGCTACTTCTATGTAGACATGCACTGTTCTTTCACACATTCCAAGTTGTGCCAAGTCAGTTCCTACAAATGGGGAGTATGGAACAGTTCTGTCTTTACAAATGAATTTCTGGCTGATTATATGCATGCTTTGTTGTTTACACTCTCCTCCTTTGGTGCTTTCTCCCTTTAGAAAGGGATATTGTGATTTGGTGAAAATGTTTTCAAAGCAGAATTCTCTTTGGAGATGCTATGAACTGTTTCCTGAGGTCTGCTATGGCAGTGTTTCTCACAGTGAATTTGCTGTGAAATAATGGGAATACAGCAAAGATAAATATTGAAGATGTATTTTGATAACTCTAGAGAAAAGACTCCCCCCCTCTTTTGAATTAAAAGCTGTTTGCTTGCCAGGCATGTTTTCTCAAGCTCTCATAGCTTTAATAATGTTTTGCTTAAATTGGTATTAATTATGCATTGTTTATTAAAACAGTTTCTTTATGATAGCATTTTATCTAGTACAGGGAAATGGGCTATGATAAGATTAGAAAAACAGTTACTATGTTTAGAAGAGATATGGGCAAAAGGACAACTAATAAATTGTTACCTAATTTTTTATTGAGTTCTTAGTGCCTGCAGTGCAGAAAATAGATTAAACGAGTTAAAGAGGCATTGAAGGAGTCTTGCTTATTTCTGGTGATTAACACATTAGATTATGTAGCCTGCTGGGCAGAAAGCGGCCACATTTTTTTTAAAAGGAAAAGAATGTTATTTCTGTTTCTTGGATTATCATAGGAGATAACAAATAGAGTTAGATTCAGATGTAGCTACACATAGAACAAACCTATTAAACACATATGTTACCTATAATATCTCCTATTGATTTGATTTGGTCTACATTAAGTATGAATATGTCTGGTGCCAACCACTATTAGAAGGCAGCGTGGAAGGCCATAGGTCTTCTGGATGGCACAGGTAAAGGTGTAAGAAGAATGAATGGTTTTATTATTTCTACTTCATACTACATTTTCTTATACTGTACATGGAAACCCTTAAGACCCTGTTGATCAGTTAATACTACTTCTCTGAGAGCTAATCATTATCAGCTTAATGTTCTATAAAGGTACCAGGGTCTTTTCTACTCTTCTGTGATACCGCAGAAGTCCAACTGTCCTTGTGTACCTGGCTGGCAGTTCTTGTTCCTGAAGGGTCTTTTTTTTTTATGCTTTTACTTCTACAACCGTTGGTTGTCTGCAATTTTACCTTCTTCTCTCTGTTTCTACTTAATCTACCCATAGTCTTACTTTGATATTTATAGTGACTTCTATATTCAATTCCCTTTTTTTTAAAATGGTGTATACAGGATACGTACTCACAAATTCTTGCTCCATCAGCACTTCCACACAATGGCTGCAATTCTGTATGATCCAGCGTAGCACAGTATACCATGTAGAACTATGGTGAAGTTGATAATTCACTGACCCCCAGATCTGCTGTAGAGTCATTGCAGCCTCTCCCCCAGCATCATTCTGTGACTGGTGAAAGTGGTGGGAGATTGGAAAGGCATTTGGCTATCTCCCTGCAGCCAGATGCAAAATTATTACATCCTCTGCTGAGGTCCTCCAGAGGTCATTTCATTTCATGTCTGGCTACAGAGATGTAGCCAGATGCTTCTCCAATCCCCCACAGCTCTCACCAGCCATGAGTTCAAATTCAGGGGGCTTTGGTCAGTGTGGAGGGAGGAAGGAAATATCAATCTCTGCATAGATCAAAAAGAGATGTATGTTTGTATATGCTACTGGTGCCAGCTATTATATCTCACATCATCCATTTCCCTAAATTCCAAGTACAGATTTTTGTTGGACTGGGAACTGCACGGAGGGGGGAATGCAGGAATGTTCAATTCAACAAACATTGTTCTGTTTGGGGAGATGAATTTAGGATCCAGACCTATGTTTAGGACCCATTTTTCTGCCAAGTTCAGCTCCCAAAATGATCATATATAGTTGATGGATGTCCCTTCTGCCCCCTGAGAGTTGGTGATACAACCCAAGCATATGGCTTAGTCATTAATCATGGAGACTGCAGTCAAGAAATCAGAAGAAGACTAGCATTTGGAAGGGCAGCTATGAAGGAACTAGACAAGATCCTGAAGTGTAAAGATGTATAATTGAATAATAGAATTGTCCATGTCGTTGTATTTCCCATTCTATGTATGGTTGTGAAAGCTGGACAGTGAAGAAAACTGTCAGGAAGAAAATAAACTCATTTGAAATGTGGTGCTGGGAAAGAGTTCTATGGATACTGTGGGCTACTAAAAAGACAAATCAATGGGTCCTAAAGCAAACCATCCCTTGAACCCAAGATGACTAAACTGAGACTGTTGCACTTTGGCCATATCATGACAAGACATGATTCGGTAGAAATGATAATAGTGCTTGCTAAGATGGGAGGCAGTAGGAAAAGAGGAAGGCCACATTCCAGATGGATAGAGGCCTGAAACACACAGGCAAAGAGTGCTGGGTTTGGGTCACATTGGGGCATGGCGTTTAGATGACACATGCCTTGAATGCAGCCGGAAGCCATGCCAAGAAAGAAGAACTGGGCCAAAAAGGAGCAGGTATAATCCACTCCTTCCAGAGGTCCACCATTGGAAACAAAGTCCCCCTCCTCTTCCCCCCTCCTTCCTAACTTCCCTCCCTCCCACACTCCTACCTACCTACCTACCTTCCCTCCCTCCCACCCTCCCTCCCTGCTTACCTGGGTCGCCGCGCCGCTGCTGCGTTCTCGTTGCTGCGGCGGTGGCAAAATCCGGGTGCTGCTCCTGGAAGCCAAGAGACCTCCAGGCTGCACCCGGCCCTTTCATGGTGGCAGCAGCGGCGAGGAGGACGAAGGTTGACCTCGTCCTCCTCGCCGCCACCGCCTTACAAGGGCTGGATGCAGCCTGGATGTCTCTTGGCCTCCAGGAGCAGCATCCAGCCGTTTTGTGGTGGTGGAGGCCGAGGCCGCGAGGGAGAAGAGGCTTGGTCTCGTCCTCTTTGCTGCTGCCGCCGCCACAAAAGACCCTGTTGCAGCCTGAAGGCCTCTTGGCCCTTTAACAGTGGCGGCGGCGAGGAGGACAAAGCCTGGCCCCATCCTCCATGCCTCCGCCGCCAAAGAAGGGCCGGATACCGGTGCTGGAGGCCAAGAGGGCCCCAGCACTGACACCCACCCCTTCCACGGCGCTGAGGCCAGGTGACGGTGCCGAAGGCTTTGAAGGCCTCTGGCATTGCTGCCCTCCGCGCCTACTCTTCCCCACCTCCGCACCTTTTTTTTAAAGAGTAGGCGCGGAGGACAGCAGCACCAGAGGTCTTCAAGGCCTCCGGCACCGTCACCCGGCCTCCTCAGCGCCGTGGAAGGGGCAGGTATCGGTGCTGGGGCCCTCTTGGCCTTCAGCACCGGTATCCGGCCCTTCTTCGGCGGCGGAAGCATGGAGGAGGCCAGATGCCAGCGCGGGAGGCCTTGAAGGCCTCCGGCGCGGCAGCCCTGCTTCCTCGCCGCCACCGTGGGAAAGGCCCGGTGGCGGTGCTGTTGGGGGCCAAGAGGCCTCCAGCACCGCCATCACGCCCTTTCACGGAGGCGGCGAGGAAGCCGAGGCTTGGCCTCTGCCGCCGCCACCCGGCTTCCCCCCCCAGCGGCGGTGGCAGAGGCCAAGCTGCTGCGCCGAGACTTTAAAGGTAAGTAAGGGGAAGGGAAGAGAGGGAGGCAGGGAGGGAAGGGAGGAGGAAGCGAGGGAGGGGAGGCGGGGGGCAGGAACATTTGTCCCAATGGTGGCACGCGTGCACACGCACCACCATTGAGACAAATGGGACTTGAGCATACGCGGATTTTGGTATACACGGGGGGGTCTGGAACGGATCCCCCGCGTATACCAAGGGCCCACTGTATCTTAAATATTTTGCATGTCCAACCTTTCATCCTGAACACAATTACTCACTGGTATCTTCTTTTAAATCCAGTGTCACTTTCAAATCAACCATATGTCTAAATTTATTATACCTTATCAGCATATTATAGAGTATACTCTGATAGTAAGATATACTAAGAAGAAAAACATGCATATTTATTATAACATGAATATTTTTTCATTTAACTATATTAGGATATTCAAGAATTAACTGGATAAGGCTTTTAAAGCCCTTTGATTAAAACATATTTATAGCTGTTTTCTTGTTTTCCAAGGTGAAAAATGTACTTGCTGAGCTGTACAAGAATAAAAAAATAGCCAATGCTACTCACAACATATATGCATATAGGTGAGTCATTAATTTTAGCAGTAATCATTGTGTACTGATGAAAAAGATAAAAAATGGTTAATGCAGTTGATTCTGTTCCATCACATAGGTGCAAACTCTTAGACATAGTAGAACTAAGTGTGGATTTTGTTGTTTTTTAATAGATTTTGAAACATTTGAGTAAAAGTAAGTTTTATAAACAATGAAAACTGTTGACGTACAGTTTATGGGATTACAGCAAAGGTAGAAAAATAACTGACTTGTTTACACAGGTATTCTGCTCTCTTTCTTCTAATTTTTAGGATATATTGTGAAGACAAGCAGACTTTCTTACAGGATTGTGAAGATGATGGTGAGACAGCTGCAGGTGGTCGTCTTCTCCATCTCATGCAGGTAAGAGACAAATTGGAATATCATAATGCCTTTTTCTTTGTATCCATAGGATAAACATTAAAACTTAATCTGCAGATTTCTGTTAGTGAGTATAGCAAGATACAGCATATTTTAAAATATTGTTTGATTCCTTTTTTGACAGATGGGAGTCAAGTGATGGAACAGAATACAGAAAATCAGGGAAAATATTAAAGTTTGGGGTTGCAGACTATGAAGCTAGTTAACAGAGTGTCAGTAAAAATGAAATTGTAACTTCTCTGTCTCGATATATCCAAGCATGCTTATGAGCTGTGCTTTTCTCCTTCAGTATAATTATGAGAATGAGACTTAAGGTCCAAAACACACTGCAGAAATAATCCAGTTTGAGACCATTTTAACTGCCCTTGCTCAGTGCTACAGAATCCTGAGAATTGTAGTTTATTATGGCACCAGAGCTCTCTGACAAACAAGGCTAAATGTCTCACAAAACTATAGTTCCCAGAATTCCATAGCATGGAGTCAGGGTAGTTAAAGTGCTCACAAACTAGATTATTTCTGCAATGTGTTTTGGACCCTAGATTCCCTGTTCATATTCAATTGACTGTAGTTTATAATTATATCTGAATCAGGACAAATTGTGTTTAGTTCTAGCTGTGGTTTATAGAAACAAGTCTTATCTCAAACCATCATTTATGAAGTTGGCTTGCTTCAAATTGTAGCGGTGATTGGTATGAAAAAGGAATCTCTTTGAAAATATTCTTGACCTTATTTCAGTTGAACTGATAAGTAGAAGTGCTTAAACACAGAAGAGTAATCATGGGCCGTTATAGTTCAAAGGTTAATACAGGCAGCCCTTGCTATCCATGGGGATCTGTTGTGCTCTCCCCCCCCCCCGCGGATAGCAAAAAACATGGATGCTCAAATCCAAATGCAACCATTTAAAAAGCCTAGGCTTACCATCTGCGGAAGCTCAAATCTGTAGATGGCAAGTCCGTGCTTGGCACGGGTGCATTATACTAGTGTACTATTTTAATATTAGTGTATTATTTTGTAGATTTTGGATGTCCATAATGTTTTGGTTGTGGTGTCCCGCTGGTATGGTGGTATCCTGCTTGGACCAGATCGTTTTAAACACATCAACAATTGTGCCAGGAATATACTTGTGGAAAAGAACTACACTAATTCAGCTGTAAGTTTATTCTAATATAATGATGTTAATGGTTCCATCTTCATAACATACTTGTTTCTAAGTACTCATAGGACAGAGGTGAATAAAACAATTAACCATGTGTACACTTGAAGGCACCCCACAACAAAACACTCTAGAATGGCATATACACACCTGAATTTTTCAAAGCACTTTCTCTTTTAAACACTGCATCTCCAGACAATGTGCACAAATATGATGATGGTTTAGTAATCTAAAATACTATACAACTGTAGATTTAATCTGAATGCACTCAAGGATGCAGAGGCATATTAAACTTGAATAGAGTATGAATTTTATTATTGCTTAATCACCAGAATGGGATATTTTACTTTAGCTTTGTTTGAGAATTCACAGAGAATTAGCCTTACAACGTAGGCATTCAGTGACATTGTACATGGTACAATGTACAAGGAAGGCTGCTGAATGTCAAGACAAAAATGGGCAGGACATAAATTCTCAATACACTATTCCCTCCACATTCAATGGGGTTAGGGACACAGGACCCCTGTGAATGTGAAAAAACCGCAAATAACAAAAACACTATTCTTTTTACTTGAGAGAACACCTCTCTAGGAATCTCTAAGTCCTCCAGTGTAACTCTGTGGTCAACATCTGCCAGGCACTGACCATAGAATTGCACTGGAGGAGCTACAGATGCCTAGTGGAGTGTTCTCTCTAGGTCCTTCAGTGCGACCATAAATTAGCGCTGGAAGACAAGATATTCCTAGAAAGAACATATTAAAAAATCCATGAATAATCAAACTGCAAAAGACAAAGCCGCAAATGTGGAGGGACGAGTGTACATCTATTCCTTTTTTTTAGTACTTCTTTTGTCCCAGCCAGTATAAAGTATTGAGACAGAAAATGTCCTATACTGTACTCTTTTCCTTTTAGATCCTTTTAGATCCTTTTAGATCCTTTTAGATCATGATGTAACAAAGCGGAAGTGATCTACTGTGGTTGAGTAGATTCTCCTCAAGGAAAATCTTTTTTTCTCCTTTGCAGGGATGTACAAATTCTCTTTGAGAATGTTAAACCCTGTCTCTTTGAGAATGTTAAACTCTCACCTTTAACCTCAAAACACTGGAATTTTCTGGGGTCATACAATACCTCCCCCTTCCACAAACTTTTTTTGGTGGGGGGCTAGTAAGGTTAACCTTGAAACTGTGCTGTCATTGTTCAGAAAAGAATATTGTGCTCATTTAAGCCCCCTCCTTCTCTCTCTAGGAAAATTTATCAAAGCACTCGGGGAAGAACAGAAGAGTAAGAAAAGACAAGAAGAAAACAGAACATTAATTCATTTCAGAAAATTGCACAGCCATCTTTTGTCTATGTGTATGCAATCACTCACTTGCTGAAAGAAACTTTTGAAACTGTAAATGTTTCATTGTAAAGACATGGACACACTTTTCAGTAACAACGAATTCTTCCTAGAAAGAAAATTCAACAGTAGAATCCCTTTTACTTTTTACAGTGTTTCAGCTAATGAGGATGAAATGAGTTCTTATGTATATTCAATTATTTAATTGGTGTTTTTTTTAAAAAAAAAAATTAAATGAGGAAAAACATAATTTTATTATTGTCTGGGAGAGTTTTTCATAACAAATAGCAGTAGGAATCCATTGCATCAAGGAGGATTCTTGAATGTCCTTGAAACTACACCTTGAAGTTTTGGTTTGTACTGCAGTTTTGGTTTCCAGTTCTCTTTGTTAGTAGTATTCTGTGCTATTGTCTGGCTCTTCTAGGGGATGTTGATCTTAAGCAATACATAATTTTCCTCTGCTGAAAACTATGGGATGTAAAAGTGCTTAATGCTGGGTGACTCATATTTTCAAATCTATTGTTTACATGAAAGAGACAAATATGATTGTCTTTGAACTCTGGTGAATCTAACTCAGTTTCACCCTTCACCTTAGCAGTTTGAAGCTGCTGCCAACACAAGTAACACTTTAGTAAAGGACTTTTGGATGGAGGAGCCCCATGACCAAAAGATAAGGTTGGAAAGTAAAGTTTTCAAAACTGATTGCCTTAATTATGTAAGATTCTTGCTTCGTTATTTTTAAAACAGCATGAATAAAAGCCATCTAGTCTGCTCCCAGATCTTTGTCCCAGAGTATCCCCTGCTACATTTTTGAATGTGTTTTCACTGTGAGCGTTATCTAAATCTTTACACATTTTCTACTTTGAAGGAGATCCTAGTGCAAATTCACAAAAATAATGATGAAAGCAAGGAGTTTTGTATCACTGTAATTTCCCCCCCTGGTAACCAGAATTGTAAAAAATTGTTAATCTCTGGGGGGAAAAGCATTGACATTGTGTGGATTTGCTATCCAAATAATGGTTACTATTGTTTGAACAGCTTTTTCACTACTATGATAGATTTAAACATTTTTCACATTGAAATATAACTGTGGCATTTTAATGCTTTTGAAATATTTATTTCTAAATGATAATTACTTTTTAAAAATGATACTGCTGTTGCCCTGGCCAAGCACATAAAAATTATCTCGATAATTCCTGACACACTTGTTTCTTGAACACATTTATTTGTGACTGATGACATCTCTGAATTAGCATTTTTGCTTTTTTATTTATGATCCAATTCTGCATTGTCATAAGTGTAAATTAACTGGATTAGTTTTTTATATTTATGGCACTTTTGCTAAATTCAGAGAAAGGCAATTTTAATATTAGTTAACTGCAAGAGTATAAAACTACCTCTGAGGGTTTCATTTGAAAATGCATTAAAATTTCTTTGATTTTTTTCTTGATTGAATGAAATTGAGTATTCTTGTAGTTGAAGAAAAATAGCCCGTACAAAGGTTTGTTTGCAGAAGCAATACTAAGAAGAATAGAGAAGAAGATCCATTTGCCATAAAGCTAGATCTGGAGAAGACGGGACTGATTCTTATCAATTGTTTATGACTGATTACTCATGACCGGGCATGTTTCCTTAATGGGTAACCTATCTGTTTAAAGATGGTGAGATCTTAGATAGGTGCTGTGTGTGATTTATATCCCACTTTTCTCCCGATAATGAGACTCAAGGCAGCTACCAATATATCTAAAGCAATACCAATTGAGAACAGTATATTAGCATAAATAAAAGTATAAATCTAAAATTTAAAAACAATGTATGAAAATATCAAATGCACTAAAATACTATATACAAACCTTAAAAACAGAACAGCCTAGTATTAAAAGCCCAGCTCAAGTCAGTTTATAAAAGTCTGATAACTCAAAAATTGGCTAAAATGGTAGCTGGATGTGATTTGTCACTTTGGATGGAGCAAAAATGTATTTGTGTGTCCTGCTAGGCAGGAGTAGGCTGTACAAATGGCTACCATCCCCTGTAGAGTTACCAACTCCTGCTTCAGTTAACACTACCATACTATGGGGAGAAAAACAATAAAGAATCTCCCACTTTTTGCTGTTTGAATTCACAATCTCTTTTCTCTCCCAACTTCAGATTTTACTTCTCTTTACTGAAATTTAATTTGCAAGCACTTAGGGATAGTCTTCTTCCATGTGTGTGTGTGTTTGTGTGTGTTTTGTTCATATTTCTCTGAATTACTAATTTTAAACTTGGTATTTGCCCTTCCTACAATATATTCTATTGCAGGTAGAGCACCAAGTACAGTGGGCCCTTGGCATCCTTAGGGGTTTGGTTCCAGGACCTTCCATGGATTCCAAAATCTATGGCTGTTCAAGTCCCATTATATACAATGGCATAGTAAAATGGTGTCCTTGATATAAAGTAGCAAAATCAAAATTTGCTTGCTTGAAGAATATTTTCAAGCAGTGGATGATTAAATCCATGGATGCAAAATCTGTGGATGTGGAGGGCTTACTGTATATTATAAATATACCAAGATATACAATAAAACCAAACAACAATCACATAATAATAATAATAATAATAATAATAATTTATATCCCGCCTCTTCCGTTTTGGGGATCAAGACGGAGAACAACAAGGTTTATACAGTGCAAAGATAATAAAACATCAACATCCTCCAAGCCCCCCATTCCAGAACCTCCCTCCCTAAAGTATAAAGTTATAATAGTAAAATCATAAATACATAGCAATAGCATCAAGAAAAGTTGGCAATTAACAAATGACGAATAACGAGGAAACGTAATAAAATGGGCAGATTCCTTCAGTTCTGGCCATAATCGATCAGGGATGGCCTGCCAGAAGAGGATCGTTTTTATCGCCTCTTTGAAGGCCTCAGGATAGAGTAATTGGCAAATCTCTTCCACCAGGTCATTCCAGATTTTAGGAGCGACAGCAGAGAAAGTCCTCTAGGAAGTCATCACCAATCTGGTCTTCCTTAATTGTAGCAGATTCTTCCCAGAAGAACGGAGTGTACAGGAAGGATTGTATGGGAGGAGGCGTTCCTTCAAGTAAGCTGGACCCAAGCCATATAGAAAGATACAGCAGTTATAAGGCATTTCTGTCCATTCAAAAGGCCTTCTGTTGCATAGTTATTTGCCTTAAGGCAGGCACTTGGAGAGCAGCAGAAAGATCTTACAATACAGTCAGACACAAAGAAAGCAAAGTACCGTGGAATCTTGGTATCCGTGGGGATCTGTTCTGAACCCTCCCTGCGGATACAAAAATCCGTGGATGCTTAAGTCTCGATGTCCCCATGGTGGCAGGTGCACATGGCTGCGTTGCCATTAGGGACAACCCTCATTGTCCTGAGTGCTGGCGTGTGCATATGGCCACACTGCCATTAAGACTTGTCCCTAGTGGCAGCATGTGCACATGGCCATGCTACCATTGGGGGCAATGGGAATTCAGGTAGCCCCCCCCCCCTCCATTCTTGTGTCACCACTGGGGATAACGGGGAATGGCCTGTTGCGGATGCTCAGATCCATGGATGGAAAGTCCACAGATAACAAGGTCCCACTGTACTGTATTTTGTTTGTTCTAAAACAGTGATAGAAATTTCATGACATAACAACACACTTCAGTTTTACATATACACCTGCATATGCATATATAAAATCTATTTAAATCAGAAAGTTTGTGCACATGGGTGTATTTTTTACATATTTGAAATTAACAGGTAACAGTTCACATTTGTATGTTTTCAGCCTTGCAGAATAAAGCAAACATCTCAAGCTATTGCATTTGACTATTTCTCCCCAGTAGATGTCAGTAGAACGATAAGAATTTTAAAACTTTGCTGCTATAGACCCCAACTTGGAAATTAATTTATTTTTCTGTATGAGTTAACTAACCATAGTATTCATCCACTGCTGTTAAATATGTTCTGTCTTTTAAAGTAAACTCCATGGATATTCCTCCTTTAAGCACGAACAATTTTATGTAAATGCTTTTTTCAGTGGATGTCTTCTTACAGGCAGTACTGTGTCAAAATGTGCTTTCTTTTTCTTGAATTCCCGTAATAAAACATGTAGGAAAACTGCCATAGTGTAATACTGTGTAATGTATGTAGGGACTCCTCCCAGACTTTTCTTAGGACTCCCCACAAAACCCCGAGCTGCCACCACCTACAATGAAGAGGTGTACGACTCTTGTCTCTATATCCACGGGTATGTGTCCTTACTCGAGGCATCCAAAGCACCTGAATAGGTGAAGACCCATTTTCTGTTAAGGATCACATTCCCCTAATGGTAGAGGCAATCTGTTTGTGCGGGAGCAGGTGCACAATATTGGTCAGAGTAGGACAGATGTATAATGTGTTTCATATATAGTTCTTCCCCGCATAGGCATACACAATTTCCACTTCAGTAACATTAAAGGTATTTCTTTTGTCTTCTCTTTTGTCATTGTATCATGAAGAATCTTTAGTCATTCACTGTGATAATGTAACACCAGCTCCTATACAATTTACCTGTAATCTGAAGTGATACAGGCCATTTTTAGTACAGATTGTGCAAACTAATGAATACAGTAGACAGATAGAATCCTGTGTTTTCCACAAGGCTAGAAAAGATCATGACCTATTGTTTGTTTCAGTCTGCCGTTTGAACTAGGTGGGGGTGGAGGCTAAAACCTGATCCTAAAGCTCACTAAAAATCAAATGTAGAACAATAAACTATGGTTGGTTATTGTTTGTGAAACAGGCCATACTCCCTATAGTAACATTCCTTTAACAGAATTGCCACATCTTGGAGGGAACACTTTGAATGTAAAAAAAAGGAGGGCACAACTTGAACAAGAGACCTATAGATATCAGGACAAATAAGGCAGAAGAACTCTTAGGGTCAAACTAGGCATTGAAGGGAATGCATATTCCCAAGTATTAGGGGCAAAGGAGACAGCCTGCCAGGAGTGGCTGGAGGCTGCTCTGGCCATGATTGCACCATGATTGCATCAGGACCATGGTGACCACATGGCCCACTTCCAAAGTGAGCTGCCACCATGGTCCCAAGACAGCTGCTACCAGGAGCTGGATTTAATCAGTTCCCTTTTGATCCAGTCCAAAGATTGCGGCATCGGAGGAGCTTGCAGCTGCTTTGGGGGCATGCATCATCTGAACAGAAGCTGCTTTTTTGGCCCGTGCAATTTGGGCCAAAGCCTATTTTCCATCCCACAAGGGAATTTCTCAGAGAAGCATGCCTTCGCAATCAAACCTGAAAATTAAGCTCATACTTTTCAGAAACCAATGTTAAATCAAAGCACATTAAATGTGAAATATGTAGGTGAAGAAAACCATGGAAACATATCTTTCATTACTTGAGGAAGCACCTCTTCTAAAAACATGTCAAGCCTATCATCTATTCAGACTAGTTGATATGCTTAGTATGTAGATGAAACATATCTTCCATATGACAGAGTTGGTGATTTTACTGAAGCCTTGGTTTCACTATGGAATGGAGAGATGGTAAGGGCTATCAATACAATTGCTCCTAAGTGGCAAGTCCAATGCTGTGGAGCCTGAAATTCACATTGATTTATAGAAGACCAGGCAGTGAAACAGGATGGATGACAGCTAGAGTGCAAGTGGTGTAGGTCTTGGGGTGAGTGTGATCTGAAATGAATTTTAAAAATCTTTGTTGTATTTAATTTGCAGCAGCGAGATGGGACAAAAAAAAAATCATATTACACCACTAGGATTGCAACCTCAATCTCCCACCCAGTAGGATTATTTCAAGTGGTGAGGAGTCTGTTGGTCACAGGCCCAGAGAGTTCAGGTATGCAACTCACAGCCACCTGTTCTGGAAATTTGCCAGGCATTACAAGGAAAAAAACTGCTCACATTTGCTCAGAACTTAACACCACACTTGTTAGAGAGCCTAGTTGGTGTTCTTGGAATAAGCTTTAGTTACTGAGGCCTAACGATATGAACAAGACTCTTGAAGCAGTTCAGCTCACCACAGGTAAGATCAAACTTTGCCCATCTTAGCTAATAAACTCTAGCAGGGCTGGACTGACTGGATTATGTCCAAGAGGTGGTAAATGCCTCATTATATCAGGCAGTTTTTAGATAAATTAATTGTATTGTTCTATCGTATAACTTGTTTTAATCCTTTTTGTAAGCTGCCTGGAGAGCTTTGCAATAGAGTGGGGTATAAATATTTAATATTTAATATAAATATATAAACTGTGTCTCTCATCAGATGTTGCTTCAGGTCAGCTGGAAGGCAACACAGTTCAAATATTATTTCAGATGGCAGCACTTTTGCCCTGTGGAGTGATTAGCCAAGGTTTCCCCTTATTATACTAGCAGAAAACTTCCTAGACCTGGAACAACTACTAAGGAAGATCAAGGAAGAAAGTGCATAGGCAGTCTGTTAAACATAAAGAAAACAAAAACAATGACCATGGAGAATCTACACAAATTCAACCTAGACAATGAAGAAATAGAAATAGTAAAATAGAGTTTTCATATCTAGGATCAATCATTGATAGGAATGGGATTTGCAGCCCTGAAACCAGACGAAAATTAAGAATGGGGAGAAACATCAGGAACAAATTCTTCTAGAACATGGCCACATAGCCCGAAAAACCCACAAAACTCAATGGGGAGAATGGTTGAAAACTAGAAAAGATCTAAAATGGAAAGATATGTAAATGGGCCCAAATGTTAAAATCATACAAGCCACTGTATTACTATGTATGCATGTGAGGGCTGGACAGCTAAGAAAGCAAATAGGAAGAAAATAAATTCTTTTGGAATGTGGTGCTGAGGATACCATGGACAGTCAAGAAGTCAAACAAAGGGGTCCTAGAACTAAACTAAGGGTGTCATACTTTGCCCACATCATGAGAAGGCATAACTCATTGGAAAAACCCAATAATGTTAGGAAAAGTGGAGGGAAGCAGAAAGATTAGAAGGTCTCATGCTAGATAGTTGGACTCTGTTAAGGAGGTCACGGATATGACTTTGCAGGAACTAAGCAGAACAGTGGAGGACAGGGAGTCCTGGAGATATCTCATCCACAGGGTCGCCACGGGTTGAGATCGACTCGAGGGCAGTTAACAATAACAACAAATAAATATTTTAATAAATATGCTAATAATATATACAATCTGATAACAAAATTAAACATAATTACATCAAAGCCTCTGGATCCTCTGTTTGAGGAAATATCACACTGTGGTTATAAAAGGAACACGTTCCCATAGTACATCTTCATGCATTTTGCAAAGACTGTCTCATCAGATGTTGCTTCAGGTCAGCTGAAAGGCAACACAATTCGCATATTATTTTAGATGACAGCAATTTTGCCCTATGGAGTGATTCGCCAAGATTTCCTCTTTTTAAGCCATGGAGATAAAGGCAGAAGAAAATAAATCCAGTAATCTAGTTCATCTTGAGAACACTGTTCCAAGCAAGTACATGGGCCTTAGTTATCCACTGGATTGGTTCCTGGACCTCCCATGGATGCCAAATTCCTTTTCATGTTTTTAAAAATTATTATTTATTTATTTCCTACCTCTCCTTAAGGCACAAATCCCATTATATACAATGAAATAATAAAATGGCATCCCTTATATAAAGTGACAAAACCAAGGTTTGTTTTTTAGATTTTTAAAGGCATTTTTAAACCATGAATCTGTGGATGCAGAAGCTGTTGATGTGGAGGGCCAACTATGTTGTTGTTTTTGTTTCTCAGGGAAAAAAAAAATATTCAAACAATAGCATTCACTGAAAGGAAAGACCAGACAAAAATCTTGAAAGGTATATATTTGGCCAGAATATTAATCTTTAAAATATGTGAATATGCCCCATGAGACTGAAGGAAAGGTTCTGCCATCTCTTATTATCTGGCTTAGTAGGCTGAATACATGAATAATTCAGCTGGGGAAGTTTTTTCTTCTTCTTGGTGATGCATCACCAAGAAGACTAAACTATTGACATACCATCATGAAACACTAGCAAGGGGGATCCAGTCTCCATTGCTCTACTGCAGTGGCAGTAATGGGGAATAAATCTGATTTTTCTCCTTTAGCCGCTAACACCTGAGTAACTGTCAAATATCTTCTGCTTGTATCCGCAGCACAAATGGTAACACAGATGCTTGATGTGGGGGCATAAATTAGCATATCATTACCAATGGGGGCAGGTTACATGTGATTATGGCTCACCAGCTGGAGCATGCCTGGCCCTTGGGAAGTTTCAAACTCAACGGCAAATCGGTCAATTTTCCAGGTGAACAGAAGCTGGAGAAACACAAAACACAGCTAGTGGGAAGAAGGCAGTTCTTTTAAAAATATAGTTTTATTAACACATAACTACAAAAAAGCAACAACCATCACAACAAATATCTATTAATATAAAACAATGTCCAGGTTGACAAACTTAAACTAAACCAGCTAATCTAATTGACTATGGTAACTGCTATAAAACTAACATATCACCAAAGACAGGGGAACCATGGCTTCCAACTTGCCCGGCAATGGGTATGCTGCTCAACTATATCTATCTCCCCCATCCCCACTGGCTATTCAGAAATGAACCAAAAATTAATTACTAACTTTTAAGAAAGGAAAGTAATCCTGATGCTTTGGACAGATCTCGCCTTTACCTTCAAAATAAGAACTTCCAGTCTAAACATGAATGGAATGGGGTAGAAAGAATATGTTGTTAAAGGGACAGGAGGAGGGCTGGTTGAAAAAAAAAGTAAGGCAAATACAGTTTTTATTTCAGACTTTTTACCCGGGCGTTCTTGACTTTACATGAACCTAAAAGAAAGTAAGAACATGGGAAGAACCATGCCACCTCAGATAAAGGGTCTAGCTTGTCCCAGTGTCTGTAACCTGGGGTCCCCAAGAGGTCTGTGGAAAGATTTCATGGGGTCTATGAATTTCGATGGAAAAATATATTTTTATTTTCATTAACCTCTCTAACTGAAATTTATCATTTCCCTCAACTATAAATGTATGAAACAAACTACAGTGCAGTAATATTAGCAGTTCTTGTGAATTTGTCACCAATGGGAATCACAGATATTTTCATATATTACGGTTGTTGCAGATAACTTGAAATTACACATGATAGCAAAGGGATCCATGGGCTTCACCAGATGCTAAAGAGGTCCATGGAACAAGAAACATTAAGAATCCTTGATCTAGTATTCCATATTGTTTTCACATACTGACCAGTCAGTTGCCTATGAGAAGCCCACCACAAGTATGTAAGTACAGGTTTTTAACGCCATCTTATATTCCCCAGCAACTGATATAAAATAGGCCATGTTTCTCTGATACTCCATATGGTATATAGCCATCATGACTAGTAGCCACAGATGGCTCTGTCCTTCCTGAAATTAGTTAATGATCTTTTAAAGGCACCCACTTATGCATCCATCACTACAATGTTGCAGTGAAGTCCAGCTTTTAACTGTATAATTACCTCTCCCTAAAGTATGGCTTTTTTCTACCTGTAGTTCCAAGCAGGGAGACAATTAAAAAAATATTATAAAATTATGTGGTTCTTAGTACCAATGAAAACCAGCAGTTTCCTGGCTTCCCCCACCCTCATCTGGTGCATTTCAGATGTGCTGCACTGCCATCCTGATCCTGGCAGCCAACGTGACTAATGTCTATGTTGACTCATGGTTGACACTCCATAGCTCAGAGGAATGTTTGGCTCTACAGATGTTGCTGGACCATTGCCCATTCCAGCTGGGGCTGATAGACACTGGAGTCCAATGTATCTACACAGCCACCATTTCTCTACCTCAATGCCTTTAGATCAGAAGCACAATCATGCCAAGATAGAATGGACAGTGCCCCATCTCTCTCACACCTCAGCAAAACAAGAGCTCTCCATTTGACTGGATCAGGTTAGCACAGAGCTGGGCTCTCAGGAAAAGAAAAATAAACAGGAAAAAAATATTGAAATTGAACTGGTTATCTTGAAAGAAAATGTGGTTCTAAAAGGGATGTGCTTTTGAAAATTTTAGCCCAACTCCATCTTGACCATAGTCTAAGGCCACAACTGCACTGACGAAATAATGCGGTCTGACATTCCTTTTACTGCCATGACTCAATGCTATGGAATTATAGGGTTTGTTGCTTTGTGAGATATTTAGTCTTCTCTGTCAGAGAGCTCTGGTACCACAACAAAGTACAAATCTCAGAATTCCATTGCACTGAGCCATGGCAGTTAAAGCAGTGTCAAAATGCATGATTTCAGCAGTGCAGTTGTGGCCTTAGACTATGGTCAAGATAGATTTGGGCTAAGATTTTCAAAAGCACATCCCTTTTGGAACCACATTTTCTTTCAAGATAACCAATTTATTTTCAATATTTTTTCTTTTCCTATCATTTAATAATGTCTCACAACATGTATGATAATTAGTATGAAGACTTTCAAATGAATTGTATTCTTCTAAACTGACTATATATGCTCTCAGCCTCAGAGGAAAACAATGGCAAACCTCATCTGAACAAACCTGCCCCATGATAGTCCTCTTTCATGGGTTCAGGGTCAACATAAGTCGGAAACAACTTGAAGGTACACAACAACAACAGCAGCAACAACAACAACAACAACATACTAGGCAATGACACTATATGGAAGATCATAGCTGTGTTCATTGTAGAGACCACTAGATGTCAGTGTTGTTCTACAGTAGCTTACTCACTTCCAAATTATCGGGTCATATGGGTCTATTTCAGCATCCATAGCAAATATAGAGATATCATCCTTTACAGGACACTGGTGAATTAAGAAAGAATGAAAAATTAAGTTATACAAACAGGACACATGTACGAAACTGGGAGTGTCATGCTTTCTAAGTGGTAAGACACTACTCCAGGCTATTAATTTCAGTTCTTTAAGATTTAAGGGCATGATTGGATTTAATTTTTCTGAAGCCCTTGCATTGCAAGAAAAAATTGCTACTTAAAAAGAATACTAAAATAGACATTGTCTGCAATCAACGACAAGAGGTGCTGAATGCAAAATGTCTACATACACAAAAGAGCAGGGAATTGGAAGTGCTCTAGATACTGTTATAATAGGTCGGGATGGGGAAACTGGATCACGTGAGTCACATGTGGCCCTTAGGGACACTTTTTGAAGCCACCAAACCCCTCCAAATCCCCAACCCACACCTCTCTCCGAGCATTTCTAAGTAAAAAAATAAAAAATAAAATAAAAATTAACATTGGTAAAATACCACTCTTCCATGGTGGTCAAAACCTTTAATGCCCCCCCTCCAATTCAACACCCAACATAAAATAAAAATTGGCAAAAAAGAAATAGGTGCAGATGGAATACAAAGTTTCTTCTGGTTGTTTTTAGCTAGATTGTCATTGATTTTTATCTGCAATGGGGCTAGGGGAAGAAAAACAAATAGTTACCCACATCATCTCCACTAGTCCATCTCAGGACTAGATCCTTTGTGATCCCTGACTATTAGTCATGCTGAAATGATTGGACTTAGATTCCAACAACATCTGGAAGACCATGCGTTTCTAACCCCAATGACTTACAGGATAGGAGAGTACAATGGCCCACTCCGCCATGTGCCTGAGTATCTCACCATTTAGGAACTGACATCTAAATTGTTCAGCAGATTGTTGGATCTACTGATGAGGGTGAGATACTCATTGGGATTCCATGTCAAGCAGAAATACATCTTGAGCCGTGACTGTGTAATGAGGTGAAAGGAGGTGGGTGGGAGGAGATATTTGGGGAACTGAGGTGAAGAAGATGGGAAAGAAATTGGTGGATGAGTGAGGGTTGTGCTGATAAACTGGAAGGCCAGGTGACAGTCTTCTAACCTGTTTTCAGCCATTAATCTAGGGGTGAAAAATCAATGGCTTTGAAGATGTTGGACTTTGATTCCCACCAATGCCAGCCAGTCTGGTCCAATGGTGAAAGATGTCAGGACAAGTCATCATCATTTGGAGGACCACTGTTTCTCTATGCTAGATTCATCTACAATATCTTTTAATGACATCTGGCTCTAATTATTACCTTTCCATCTCAATCTGAGGTGCTTTACAGAGGGCCCAAAAAGGGCGGTCTTCCGGCACCTCCGTTTCCACCGCTGGGAAGCCTCAGCCTCCAAATGGCGAGGGTTCCCGGCAGTGGAAAAAGAAGCCGCAATCAGAGTCTGATGTTAGTAATGGTTGGACTCAATGTACAAACTGAAGCTTTATCTAGACACGACAGAGGTCCTCCTGTACACCTGAAAGGGACATCAGGGAATAGGGATTCAACCTCTACTGGACAGGGTTGCGCTCCCCTTAAAGATACAGATTTGGAGCTTGGGTCTTCTCTTGAATTCAACTCAACCTGGATTTCTGAGCTTTTGTGGTGGTTAGCAGAACATTTATAAAATCTAGTCAGTAAACTGAATCCCTTCTTAGAGATGTGTGAGCTGTGACACATGCCTTAGTTACATGGTTATGACCTATATGATTTGGATCCAGATTACCCAAAGGGCTCTATTCTACATACAAGCCTGCCTGGTTGTAGGCTCTGTTAGGTCCAAAACACACTACAGAAATCAGTCAGTATGAGACTGCTTTAACTGCTCTGGCTCAATGCTAGGGAATTCTGGAACTGTAGTTTTGTGAGACATTTTTGTTTCTCTGTCAGAGAGCTTTGGTGCTACAATAAACTACAATTCCCAGGATTCTCTAGCATTGAGCCAGGGATGGATTATCTCTGCGGTGTGTCTTGAACCTTAGAAGCCCACTCCCCTCCCCCATCAACTATCAGATCTTGTGTCCAGGACTTATTTTCCCATTCAAGCTGGGCTTCTCTTGACTCCTCCCACATATTTTCAAGAACAGGATTTTCCCATTCTTGAAAAGATGCAAACAGGCTGCGTACTCGCCGGGGACAGGGAAATGCGATAATATCCACATCTTAAAGTTACATCCTGCATCTATCGCTGGAGCAAAACCAATGTGATAATCTCCTGTGTTATGCTTTTGTGCTGCTCACAGATATTCTTTTATTAAGAGTGAAGGGATTGATGTATACAATATGGTTGCACAATATACCATGCTAGAGTGCACTCTTGTTAAAAGAGTGCCCATGTGGGATCACAGCTCATTTTTCTTGTTCTAGAGCAGGTGTGGTAAATTCAGATTTTCCAGGGGTTGCCAGACTCTGTCTTCCAAGAAGTCCAGCCACCATAGCCAATATTCAGGGCTGTGACCCAGAAACTTCTGTTGCTCCATAGTTCTCCACTTTCATCCCTATAAAAGACTGAGGTAAAGCATCAACTTCACTTATTGGCATTTGCCACACCATACATATTCATCTATTTCAAGTTAATCTCAATTTATTCCAATTTATAATTCCCAAAATATAATCCTTTCAGTGACTACGCTGTTGTGTTCCAACATGGAAACTCCAACTTATTTATAGATTTCAGCCTTGGGCAAGACTGTTGTAACTCATCCTCTAGAGTTGGATGATTTAGATAGACAGGAGGAGGCAGACTGCTAGGAATCAGCAGCTCTTGATCACAGTTTCTGAGTAAGGGGAGCTGGGGGTTGATGCAGAGAGGGGCCTTGCTTCCCAGAAGGAGGCTGCAGAGGCTGAAGACCAATTGTCATCATTCATTGCGTGACTACAAGATGAAGAAAGGTTGTGCCTCATGCAGAAATTATTAAGTAGAAGACACTGACCTAATTAGGTGCCTGGGGTCTTAAAACAGTTGCCTATAAATCTCCCAGCCACTCCCTAGCAGCTTGCTGCTTTCAACCCTGCTTCTTGACACTATCAGTACTCTTTAGTGTTTGTATTTGCCTGAGCATGGATTTGCTACGAATTATTATTCTGTTTTACTTTTTGCTAGTGACGCTCCTGATGACATTATCAGATCCTATAATATCCTTATCTGTATAGATATGGAGACAAGAGTTGACATCTGGTTTTATTGCAGGATTTGGTTCCTGTGTTTGTATCTCTGTTATGCGGCCTATTGTTGCTGATAAGCAGTTGTTTTAGATTAGGGCAGGGTTGGCCCTCTAGATTACATATGAAAAAATATCCAAAGATTGAAATAATGTTCCTGTGCAGAAAATGCTGTTTCCTGTGAAAATAAATCTGTGAATTTTTGTACAAAGTAAGTTCAGAACTGCAAGTCATCTTCAAAAACTGCACACTTTTTAGAGACTTTCTCAAATCTAGAAGAAAATTTCTCAAATTACTAATTCTTTCCTTCAAGAAAAAAATAATGAAGAATTATATCCCTATGGTAGATGTTACTAGATAACAGATTTCATTATCCTGGCTGTTGAACATGTTATTTGGGACTGTTGGAAGTTGGAGTCCAGTATTTGATGTTCCTCAGGTTTCCACCCTAGAATTAAGGGTTTTTACATTAGATTGCCTTATTGCAAAACCTATACTCAGGACTGGAAGCTACTGTCAGAACAGAATATGGAGAAACACAATGGTTCCCAATCAGAAAGGGGGCCAGACAAGGTTGTATTCTATCACCATTTCTATTCAACTTGTATGCAAAAAATATCATACACAGAGCAAGTTTAGACATGGAAGAGGGAGGAGTGAAGATTGGAGGAAGGAACATCAACAGTCTGACAAATGCAGAGGATACCATTCTACTAGCAGAAAACAACAAAGACTTGAAACAATTACTAAAGAAAGTCAGACGGAAAGGTGCCAAGGCAGGCTTAATGTTCCACATTAGAAAACAAAAATAATGACCACAGAAGAGTTACAGAAATGTGATCTGCACAACAAGGAAGTTGAAATAGTTAGGATTTCCCATAGCTTGGCTTAAACATTGATCAGAATGGGAATTGCAATCAAGAAATCAGAAGAAGACTAGAGGCTGGGAAGGGCAGCTATGAAAGAACTAGACAGGATATTGAAGTGTAAAGATATGAAACTAAACACCAAAGTTAGGATCATTGAAGCCATCATATTTTCCATCATCATGTACAGATGTGAGAGCTGGATGGTGAAGAAAACTGATAGAAAGAAAATAAATCAATTTGAGATGTGGTTCTGGAGAAGAGTGTTAAGGATACCATGGATGGCTAAATAGACAAATAAATGGGTTCTAGGACTCTCCTTGGAAGCCATGATGACTAAATTGAGGCTGTTGTACTTCAGACACATTATGAGAAGACAAGACACACTAGAAAAGATGATATTGTTAGGAATGGTGAAGGGCAGTAGAAGGAGAGATAGATCATACACCAGATTGATAGACTCTATCAAGGAAAATATGGCTTGGAGCATGCAGAACCTGAGCAGAGCAGATTAAGACAGAGAGGCTTAGAGGTGTCTCAATGGGGTTGGTCTGAATCAAAGTTAACTTGAAGGCAGCTAACAACAACAAGAACAGCATGTAAACAAGGGCAGGCCTATCATAAAAGCCCTTTAACATGGAAGCATCTTTGCTGTGATGGGCTGTAGATTGCTGATGATACATCAAGTGGTGTTCTGTCATTTTTTCTTCTGGGCCCATCCTGTAGCAAAGGGGTGAGGTACCTATAGCCCTCCAGGTTCTAATGAACTATCATTTCCATCTTGCCTCACCACCAGCCAAGCTGAAGGAAGTTTTAGCTAAGTTAATGAGGGTTTGGTTGTAGCTCCTCCCTTTATGGTGGCACTACATGTAGCATCACTACTAGCAGATTATTACTTGGAAGACAGAAGTAACTCAGTGGTTCTGCATAGTCATCTGAGAGTGCAGAGAAGTCTCTTTGTACCTCAACTCATGGACATTCACTTTGAAAAGAAAACCAAAGTTTTGTCTGGAAAAATTCATGATCCTATCCCTCTGAAAACCTAAACCCTTTGTTATTTGTCTAGTTATTTGTTAGAAAAATATTCTTGGTACTTAATATTCTTCCTAAAACATAAACAAAGAGAAAAATATAAACATCAGTTGCTTGGACATTTCACATATATTTTGCTGCATTCTCCCTTTTATCTCATTGCCTAAATCAAACATGATCCTGGGTGCACAGTAGGAAACCCCACTGAGCTCCACAGGACCTCACAGTATGTGCTGTTATTATACTATCACTGTTGTGGGATTAAACTGCTAATTGTTTGGGGCAGATGCATATTTTTTTCATTTTGGCATACAGTAGCAAAATGTTATTGTCCTTAACCAAATAGGCCTTTTCTAAATTCACACTATTTGGAAACCTTGACTAATCCAGAAGCTCATCATGCTATATACATACATAATTTTAAAATAAATAAATAAACAAAAGCGAGGCTCTTCATGTTTTCCTGATAATGTAATTATTTTAAGAACTGGGTTTCAAAAGTTACTGTTACAGAAGGACCTTACAAGGCATCACTCAGCTCTCGGTGTGTTAAAATGGCTGACTTGAGAGACTAACATAACCTTAACTGTAGTGGCATGAACAACATACCACTGTAATAATTCATTGAGAATGATGACACCTGAGACCTAATTTAAAAGTCCTGGATGAATACTGTTCTCACATTCAAGCCTCAAGGCTGCCGCAAACGTACCTGTGAAATCTTAAGAACTACAGTGAGCCTAATTGAATTGGACTTAAATGGACCGTTGAGGTGGCCGCACAAAACTCCGGGGAATTTATATTGTCTATACCGTATCAGAATCACAGCTTGAACTGAATAACTGGTTACATTCAATCATGTTACTGTAACTCATGCTTGAGGTAAAGGGAAAACCTTTAGATATCAGCAAGGCTGTATGGAAAACAATTTCAAATCACTTTAAACCCAGTTGGCAACTACTTTGCCAATTACAGAGCCCATTGGGAGAGGTGTGTGCTAGGGCTCAGGACTAAATGATTTATGTCAAGTGCCCCAGTCTCTGAGGCATATGTAGGCGCCTGCAGAGGAGGTGCTTGTGTGGCTAATTATTTCTCCTAAGAATACTTTAGCAAAGGTAATTTGTGCTTGCAGATGAGTCACACGCTGAATAAAAAGACAAGGGGAAAACAGAGGCTGCAGTGAAATGGAGTACCAGGAGATAAAAAGTATGGAGGGGGTAGGAAAGGAGTAGATTTCTTTGAAAATTTCCAATCTAGTATGTTTAAAAAAAGAGAGAGAGAGAGAGAGAGAGAGAGAGCAAATGCGTAGATTTGCACTGGAAAGGGGAATTCAAAAGTAATGCAAAATGCATGTTAATGATAACATCTGAATTTAGCGTATAATTTAAAATGCTGCTAAGGGCACTTTCCAAATGACATTCATACTGCAGACATTCATGATAAGGAAGAAGGAGTATTACAAATCCAGAGCAGCTAGAGCAATATTGGTGAAAGTACATTTCTAGATTAAAGGGAGGAATTTCACTTTGCATAGGGCTCTTTTCAGGAGTTTGTTGCCTATTATTGGAAAATTTTTCATGGTTTTTTTTGGGGGGGTCAGCACCTGAAAGGAATTTTAAAAGATCCCCCTTTGGGGGATTTAACACTAAATCCTAATGTGTAAATGCAACTTACATTGGCTCTAAACTTGTGAGAGCAGCTAGTTCTTGAGATTCAGTGCACATCTATGTGTGTGTGTGTGTGTGTGTGTGTGTGTATACACACACACACTCGGAGCACTCAATATATATTTTCAATAGTGATTGCAATAACTCTGCAGTATACAGTAATTCTGTAGCATTAATGGGGAAGGTAGCAAGGAACAGGGTGAGGCTGACATAGTGTTTTACCAAAGGCTAGAGTGTGTCCATTATAGCAGAGCAAAGATTTTTCACCAGATACTCCTAGACCATAATTCACAGACTTCAAGTGAAATCCAGTTACGTCCATCCATTGAGAAAATGGCATCAATAAAGATTCTTTAAATCGCACAGAGGGCTGAGAGAATGCAAGAGCACATGAGGGGGACATCACTGTACAGAAGGCTGAAGGAGAGGAGAAAAAACAGCAACTGAAGTTTGTTGTGTGAATGGAAGTCCAGATACAGAACAAGTATAGCCTTTAATCATGAGAGCTCTCAAACTCACCCTCAACAGTTTGTTCTCGAATGCTACTTTTTAAAAGAATTCTGATTAGCCAACTTTACTATGGAGAAATTGTGTGACCTTCCTCTAGACTGGATGAAATGCAACCACTTTTCATGGAGCTCAAAATGGGTTTAAGACCAAAACACCTTCAAGGGACAGAGGGAATGGCGTACATTGAAAATATTGGATTAGGAAAGAATCACGTTATGCAGAGGTAAACAGGTCATCAGGGGGCTTTCTGGGGAGGAAATTAGAGTTAGAATTGTGTGTTGTTTCAGAATTCTCAGAAAGAATATTCCAAAATATTGTGCTCTTTCTCTCCAGTTTGCACATAGAAATGTCAGTCTGAGCTGTCCTTAGCACCCTCACAATGGTTTCTATCAACCATTTAGAAACAGATGTACCCGAATCATGAAAATAATGAAAGTTATGGGGCCAAGGAGACATTATGTAACCATGAAAGGCAGCAGGGAAAGCCTCATGATTTAGGTTCAATCAAGGCTATCCCTAACAATCAAGGACATGTAAGAGCCAAATTTAGAAAGACTGTATGGGTGGCTGGGGGATTCTGGGAGCTTTAATTCCAAAAGTAACTTTTCCAAGCACTATATGAGAGGTATGCTACCAGCTTGCTAATGGGTTACTGCTGGTGCCATGGTTAGTATCACTTCATACCTTATAAAATTTACTCCTAGTAATCTTGATTACCAGGTTGAATGAATTATATGAAGAGGGGGACTCTACAGACAAGCCATGTTTTAGCCAAACCACACCCACTTGATACTTCTAGACATAGGAACTATGAGTGCTGTAACAAAAGGTAAGGGGTTTCATAACCTTGCCTATAATCCTAGCACTGGAATTTATTCAGCATACCTAGTAAATGCATGAAGTGTGGAGATTACTTACAAATATCTCAGAAACCATTTTGTTACAAAACATAGGGGACCCTTGGTTTCTGCTGAGGTTTGGTTCCACCAGAACTCCCTGTGGATACTAAAATCTGTGGATGCTATAGGCCCGTTACAGACGGGCCTGAAAATATGGACTGGGTCCGTATTAGGGTTAGAAAGGGGCGTCACTTCCTGACGCCCCTAACCCTAGTATGGACCCAGTCTATACAAAATGGCGGTGGCCGTTCCACATGGCCGCCACCATTATGACGTCACGACCGTGCCACCTCCAAATGAGGCGGCGCGGACTTGACGTCTTTGCGCCGCATGAGGACGTCTTTGCGCCCTTTCCGCGGTGCAAGAAGGAGCTCCGAAATGGAGCTCCTTCTGGGGTTTGCGTCGCTGGGCGCAGCCTTTACATGGCTGCGCCCAGCGACACAGATGAGAAAGGGGCCAAGCGGCTCCTTTCTCCTCTTCCCCACTGTCGTTGGGTGTCCTTGGGATTTGAAGCCCCAAGGACACCCCTTTCCAGGCCGTGGGGAAGCGGCCTTTTGCCACTTCCCTGCGGCCTGGAAAGCGGCAGATCGGGGCCTCGGAGGCTGCCGGTTTGGCAGCTGAGGCCCCAATACAGCAGGGAAAGGGGCGGGTGCAGGCCGCCCCAAACGGGCGGTCTGTAACCCACCCAAGTCTCATTAAATACAATGGCAAAATAAAACTGTGTCCTTTATATAAAATGGCAAAATCAAGGTTTGCTTCTTGGGATTTATATATATATGTTTAATATTTTCAAGCTGTGGATAGTTGAAACTGTGGATAAAGAATCCGTGGATATGGAGTACCAAATGTACAATTCCCTGGCTTGACACTGCAATCCATTTGCCTTACCTGCTTCAACTGTAATAACAGCTAGAAGTTTCTATGGTTGCATAGGCACAAACTTCAACAAATTTAAATTACATTATATCCCTCAAGTCAATATGAGGATGTTAACTGCCTAACTGAGGATTTGTCCTGCACAAGAGCAATTTTTTTTGATAACAAACTTAGGAATTTCACCACCACCACCAACCCACAAAAATTTAATGCAGCTGCTGCCAACAAAATCATATCTGACCCTGAGGAACAGAACTGCAGTTCTCCCATTTGAAGAATATTGAAAGCCAGATAAACAGTAGGGGTTGAAAAGCACATCAGGCAGCCCCATTAAAAAGCACAGGCACACCAAATGGACATAGGTGACCTCAGAAAAAGAGCACTGGATCAGGCGATGGACCTATAGCAATCATCACCACACTGATTGCAGCAATAATTTTTTAAAAAAGAAAAATGCTGAGAAGTGAAGTGACATGAAACACTTTGTAATAACATGCACTACAGAAATAATTAAAGCAGTATTTTTTTCATGCTACAGTAAACATGAACTACAGATAAAAGAAGGTTGTGTACAGTACATGGGGTGAAACTGTTAGGCAGGGAAAGCATATGTTTGTCTTTTCAGCAAAGGCTGTGGATTAGGATCAAACATCCCAGTGTTTGAGTACCTTCTATTGAGCTTAACAACACAGTAGGTGAAAGAACCACTGCAACCACTCATTTTTTAAGGCTGGTTGACAAGGGCCCAGGAATGGAAGAGACATACAGTGCTCAAGCTCCCCCTCAAACAGATACCATTGGCTAAATTAGCCCACCCCCCTGCTGCAAAATAATCAGACAAATTGGACAACCAAGATATCTATGTAGTTGACCCCTCATTCAGGAATTATCAATCATGGTTGCATATAAGTGTCATTTCTTTAGTAAGTTTGAGAAAGCTATCAATTTCTTCCAAGGAATTTCCCCTCGGAGATTAAAGCAAAGCAACTTTGTTTACCCCAGCTTATCTTGTGTCCTTCCTTCTGCTGGAGAAGTTTAGCGGTATTAAATACTCCTGCCTTCGTTTGTCCTCTTCATAATCAGAGTAGTTTTATCCACAAACAGTGAAAAAAGAATAATAAATAAAAATTGCAGGTGTTTCTTCGCGCTCAAGGCGCTGCAAGGACGCGGACGCGGCAACCCACAAACCAAGGCTATGGGAAAGGAGCCAAGATTTAAAAAGACTCACAGTCCCTCGAAGCCCCACTGGTTTAATTAGAGTGCCATCCGACTTTCCCTTATCCAGGAAAGATTCGATTGGCATTTGCCAGCCCCGACACCACGTCCTGCGGACTGCTCTTTCGAGAGCAACCTCAAAAGACGTCCTCTCGAACCACCATTGCAACCGTTCTGTCTTTGTCATAATTTGTATAGTCTAAGACCTAATGGATGTCTTGTTATTTGTGTGTTTTGTTATGCGTTATATGTTGTATTTGTTATATATGTATTGTTATGTATATATGTCATTTTAATGAAACTGAAATAAAGATTAATTAAAAAAAGGAATTATCAATCAGAAATGTACTGCATGTTGAAGCATATAGAGATAAATAAGAAATGGAGCACGTAATCAATTTTATGCACACTCAAATGAACTCTCCAACATGTCATTCAACCCATCCATCATGACAATCTATTCCCACTGCTCTTTTTCTGCGGTCAACTATGTCCAAGCGATCTCACAAATAAAGTGGAAATGGGGGACAAAAGTAGTGGACGTGTGTAGGAGCTCATCATTTGATAGACACCTTAACAAACCTCCACATAAAGATCAATTTTCTCTGGATATTTGGGCATCAGAATATGAGTCAATGCAACTTGTGATGGCACTGGTGTGGGCAAAAGTATTTGCACAAATGAGATTATGAGAAAGGATACAGGAATAGTGAGGACAAAAACTGTTGATGCAAAATTGTGAAAAACTGCAAGAAAGAACTAAAAAGATAATCATAAAAATATACTCATGCCCTAAGCTACCCTTAGTGGGACTTCTAAGGGGAGGGGATGTCTATGCACACATCATGCTTATAGGAGTCTTCATGTTTAAGAATAATTGAACTGTAAGGAATGGGAGACGTAAGTTGCTCTCCCCTCTAACTGTGACCTACTCCTGATCTTCTTTTGAGCTCAGATGTGGTAGAAATACCTGTGTTTGCCATTTCTTGTGAGAGTATTATGCTTTCAAGATCAGACAAGATCTACTGTTTTCTTTTCTAACATATCTCCATAGTGTAGTGTAGGAATGGATATGATAGGAAACCTTATAAACACCTTTGCATTCATTTAATACGTTCACACACACACACACACACACACACACACACACACACACACACATTCACTTTGCTTGATATATAGTTTTTTTAAAATATTTACTCAGTTTTGTAATATTTTGTTAAGATTGCTTTTATGGTAGTAAGAGTATTTCCTGCTTCTGTTGGTTGTTTATGTTGCTGTTAATGTAAAACATTGCATTCCCTGTTTTTATTGTTTAATTTAAAAAGTACCTAGATGTAGGCAAAATTGATAAAACCCTGCTTGCCAGTTTTTAACCCTCCTAGCTTAAAAAGAGTTCTTTGGCTCTTGCAGGTGGTTTCCATGTTAGGGGTGCAGTTGAGCTGTTGAAAGTTTTATTTCATATTGCGAAGAAACTATCTCAAGTGCTGGATATTATTTGACAAGATAGTGGAGATCTTCAATAGTTCTTTTAAACTGGGAATAATATTTACTGCACCCCTTTCATGGAAGTTACTGGCTGCCATTGATGCTGCATGTTCTTTCTAATCCAGGGATAGACAACCTTTAGTCTTTGAGATCTTTTTGGACTACAGCTCCCATAATTCCTCATACTTGGTCATAATGGATGGAGTTGATGGAGACTTTAAGCCAAAACATTGGAGATCCAGATGCTTCGCATTCCAGTTCAATCCTACTGAAGGAGAATATTGATGAGGTGACTGCTTTGTAAGAATATGCACTACAGAAAGCGTTAAAGCAGTGTTTTTTCATTCTACAGGAAGCAAGAACTGCAGATAAAAGAAGGTTGCATACAGTATACAGGGTGAAACTGTTAGGCAAGGTGCCTAGAGTCTATAATTGGCTTTGTGCTCGTTCTCTTAATGCTGTGTGTTGCTGTTCAACCAAGATAAATTATTGAGGAATGTGAGCTTTATTAGTGTATCTCACAAACACAATAATCAGTATTTGCAAGCAGGTGAGCAGAAACCTGTCCCACCACCCACAGGATCTACCAGAAAGATAAAGTAGGGGTAGTCTTTTTTGTAAAACCTATGAAGTAGATTTACTAACAAATACTAATGGTTTCATAACATGTCATCGTGTAATGCTTTGTAACATTCTCCTTCAAATAGAGGATTGAGAAACAACTGTAGAATGCAAAACGGAGGACAAATATACTCAGACTAACTGATGCAGGAAGAGAGAGGTTGTGGCTAAAACCAACAAACAGAAGACGACATACATGCTCTGCCTAAAGATTTAGTGTATGTGTATGTGTGTGTTGTTCATCTTCAAATAGTTTCCGACTTATGGCGACTCTACCACAGGGTTTTCTTGGCGCGTTTCTTCAGAATGGGTTTGCCATTGCCATCCTCTAAGGCTTAGAGACTGATTTGCCCAAGGTCACCCAGTGGATTTTCATGGTCAAACAGGGATTTGAACCCTGCTCTCCAGACTTAGAGCCCAAAGCTCAAACCACTACACACAGATATGTAAAACGGAAACTACAGAGTATAGGCATGCTAAGTTTGCTACCTCTAAGAGACACACACTGTGCTGTGTTAGGCAGAAATGAGATAGCTATACAGACTAAACAGAATAGCAATACCATCAGGTCAATTGCTATTTCACAAATAAATGCAAATACATTTACGTCTTTAGTTTGTTGGTCTTCTAAAGAATGTTCTTTTTCTTTCTTGGTCACCATCCTCCCCAGTCTCTCAGATTTCCCCCACTTGTATGACTGAGCTTTGCTGATCACAAGGGCTAAACAGACCAAAAACACATGTGGGCCACATAGTGCACTGTTACCTTTGACCATGAGCTATTCCTCCATGGGAACATTTAATTTTCTGTAACCTAAATAATTTTTAATGGAATGTAATTTGCCTGGGGCAAAATGTATGGACATGTATCAGATGTGTTTTCATTTCAGTTAGTTTAACGAATAGCATGTTCATTAGCTCTGCTATACTACATCTGGAAAATTTTAAGTTTAGCATTGGAATTTTCACCCTTAATGATGGTCTTAATCAAGTCTTTTGTGCTAAGGCACAAAAGTAAATCCACAAAAGATTTGTTCACCTTCAATAGGAATAAACAGGCATTTGGTCTGAACAGGGATAACCATTGAGGAGGCAATGATCATGGGCTTATTTCTCATGCCAACCAACGTCAGTGCATCCTGTGCCATATTGAGGAATTCTACTTCTTGAACATTGTTTCTTGGTAAAGGCAAGGAAAAGAAGATCCCAATAGTCTTCACAATTCTTCCCGGCTTCTAAAGGTTCCACTACATTTGTGTACTCTTTTATTCAGAGCTTGGAAAAGTTCTTTTTTTTTTTTTTTGGAGTACAACTTTCTAAATTCCCAAGTTAGCACGATCAGTGATCATGCTGCCTGGGGGATTCTGGGAATGCTAGGTAAACACCACCTGAATTTATCTAATGTGAAGTGTACTTGCAGCCTGTGCAACAGATTGAAAGAGGGTTCATGTGATGTCAGCTCTTTTCTCCTGTCAGTATTGGAGTGGCACTATTCGGCAATGACTGAAATTTCAAAGCAGTTTTCAAGGGCATCCTTACCTAGGCCAAGCCTGTTACAGTCATTCAGTCAAGATGTAATGAGCATATGTAGGAAAAAGGGCAGGTCAGAATAAGGAAGCAGTAGGTGCAGCTGAACCTACTGTAGAAAGTGGGCAAAATCTGACACCTGAACATCTAAATCACAAGACCAATTTCAAGCTACAATTTAAATTTTTTACAGAGAGATCAGCCCTACAAAGGACAAGCTGACATCTTATTCCTGGATTGGAGGTGTATCCACACCACAAAATAATGGCAGTTTGATATAACTTGAATTGCCACTACTCCATTCTATATGAGCCTGGGATTTCTAGTTTGGTGAATTACTTAGAAAGTGCTAGTGCATTCTCTAGCAGAGAGGTTTCAAGTATCTTATGAAACTACAAATCCCAACATTTAACCAAGTGAAGTGATGCTGCTTAAAGTGATATCAAAATGTACTATGGATATACCTTAGTAGGCCTTCTGACGTATACCATCACTTTGTCCAGATTTAATTTCAGTTTCGTTACCAGCATCCAGTCCATCATTGACTCCAAACACAAATTCAGATCAGACTAGGTGGCCTTCCCCCATTACAGCAGCAGCAATTTCTTATTGCATTCTTACTGGTGTCCCATAAGCAGGGTCAGTTTTGTGGTTCATCCTTCCCATCCTATTGTCAGATAAGTAATAAAGATAATTATCAACAATAATTTTTAAAGGGCTTTTTCAATTGGCCTTATCCATATGATGCTGTCTCTTTAAATACTGCAGATTTAGCATGGACTGAAGTCAGGTGTTGTAATGTACAAACATGCTATTGTCTTTGAAGACAGACCAGTGAAATAACTGAGAGATGATTCTATAACCTTGCTCATTTTAAAATCTTATTTCAAGTTCCCAGGTACACTGAGTATCTGAACAGAACTGTTTTAAGAACAAACAATAGCCAAGTTCATAATGTGTATTCTTTGGCTAGAGCTTCAATAGAGCTGAATGCCTAGTGGATTGTATATAGCAGTCAGAGAACTTATTTTATATCCATAGTGACTTTAAAAATAAAATATACACTCTAGACTAAGCAGCAGACCAAATGTTACATATAATAATGCAGGCAACAACCTTTCTCATTCTGATGCCTCCCCAGTGTGTAAGATTACAATTGTTGGCTATGAATGCTGGGAGTCACAATCCAGCACATCTGGAGAGCACTAAATGAGGGAGACTGTGAGATGGATTCTGCTGCTCTTTAGACAGAGAAGCAGACACTTCTAAAGGAGCATCTGGTATTGGAACATGGATCCTTAGCCACCCTGCGTCCCAAGTTTGGGCAAAAGATGTGACATGATTTGAATCAGTGATTCCCAAATTTTGATCCTCTATGTGTTTTGGATGCAGCTCCCAAAAGCCATGCAGTCAGTAAGTAACAGTCAGGAATTCTGGGAGGCAAAGTCCAAAACAACTGGAGGACCAAGGTCTGGGAACCACTGATTTGAATGAATGAATGAATGAATGAATGAATATAAAGGGAGGTGGGAAGATTTCCATCTTGCTCCAAATCTATTGGCTCATGCAAACACACACCTTGGTTTTCCACATGTTGAACTCTGTGGTGGGAAAAAATGCTTAGCAGGGGATATTGGTGGTGGTTTCCATGCCTCTGGGATGATGAATCCATTCTGGGTTTTAGTCCAGCCTTCTAAGGAATTATCCTTGGTGCTGAACATATTTGGGGGACCAGATTCACGATATTACATTTTATTATGATTTAAGTTCAGATTAAACCTGGGGTGGATTCCGTACCCCACAGACATAGGTGTTACCTGCTGCCATTACAGTTTGTGTGTATGTCACATTCTTTTGGAATATGGAATTGGTGTGCAGTGCAAAGATTCAATAATCCCAATCACTTCACAAGCTCTGATTGCCGTTTAGATGTTTCCCCCTTTTTCCTGTGTTAAAAAAAAGCTGACATGATAATGCTTATATTTATGTATAAGGCCTAGTTTGGCCTTTATTGTTAAAAATAACATAATTCTGATAATGTCAGGTCTCATTTCTAGGTAGAATCCTGACATCAGCAGAACATGACATTCCAACATGGCAGTGCTAGGGTGGCTGTCACAACCTGACCATCTGAAT